>NW_020291375.1:0-164469 GCF_003184745.1 Aspergillus uvarum CBS 121591 | reverse complement strand
CCACGTGACGGCTAAGCGAGGTGGTCGCGGAACCACCCAAGGCAGCGGCAGTCCCGCGAAGTTAGGCAGATCAGCAACAACACCTTAAGGCATAATAATACGACCTTGGCTATCCCGATAAGGCCTTTGTTCACTACACTATTTCACCCCTTAGTCCTTATATAAATAGTCTTGTTAGTGAGATATCAAGAATTAAAAATTAGCCATTTTATATGGAATACAGAGGTGGCCAGCTTGCTTGTGACCAGCCCGCTTGTGGATTACGTTACTTATTGCTCAAGAGGTTCTGTATTATACGCATGAAAGAGGGAACATGTAGAGAAATGGCGCCAGACCCTGACTCTAGACCCTGATGACAAATTCACTCCCGTGTATTGACATTACTACCTGTTTTTTTTTCGGTCACCTGACACCATGCCTCTTCCCCCACCCGGGCAACAGACACCCGTCACCCTTTCGACACATTGCTGGAACCGCAACGCAACTCTCACCATAGCTTCACGTCGCGGCTCTGCAGCCATTTTACTCTCGCTCTCGTCCTCAACCCCCCACCTGCACTTCGTACATACGACATCCATTCTCTTTTACTCGTTTACACTCGCAGCAATTTCCAAAAATGGACAACAGCGGCGATGGCCCTCTCCAAGTTCCTGGATTCAATGATGTTCCTCTATACTATGAGCTACCCAGAGGCTCTCGCTTCGCGCATGGGATCGCAGACTGGAGACAGAGCCCACAGTTGACCCTGCGGGAGATTTGTATGCTACAGTTCATGTCCTACGTCACCGAGCAGCCAGACTGGGAAAACAAGTGCGACGACCCCGACACCTTGGAGATCTGGCGTGAAAAGGCCGATAGTGCTTTTGACCTGGATCAGCCATGCTGGGACTGGTGCTACAAAGAGCTGCAAGACAAAGCAGATGACTTCAAGCGCAAGGGTCACGTGGCCGTCTTTGATGCGGACTCTCGAGTCATCAAGGCGGAAGTCGACGCTAGTCTTCTCGCCGATCTTCGGACAGCCATGGAACCACTTTTCTCATCGACAGAAGAGCCCGATTCGGAAGACAAAGAAGCGCCCGTGGAGGCTGGTGTTCAAGGCCCCATCCGGCATGTGGTCGATCCATCTATGTATCCTCTTGTGTATGGACAGACCAAAGTTCTTATTAATGGGGGCAAGGTCGATCTCGACAGCTTTGAGTCATGCGATAACTCTCGGTGCCAGACTTCTCCAATTCCTGACAAGTTGACCAAACATCCGTATGAGCTAAACCACGGGGAGAGAGATCCAGACGATGGTCGAGTGACAAACAAGCCTAAATACTGGTCAAACAAATTCCAGTGGCTTCCGTGCGAAGTCAAGTTCACAAATCGAGGAGAAACCAAGATCACCTCCTACATCAATGGTGTAAATCCAAGGGAGAAAGAAACTTACCAAGCACTTGAGAGACTAATCGCCACCGCCATACAGCCGTGGAATGAGATGCTTATCCTTGGAAACCAAGGTCGAACTCCGATTCGTATTAGAACTTATGACTTTCAAACTGAAAACGAGGCGTTGCCGCAGGCGTACAACCTTCTATGGGGCACAACTGTGGGGTTGAAAGTGAGATTCTCCGAAGAGCAGTGGCCTGAGATCCGATCGCAAGTCAGGGACTACTTGAATCTCCCCGAATATGAACAACGATACCAGGTCGATCCGAGTGAATCCAATGTCAAGGACCTCCTCGTCAGCATGGACCCGTCGCAGTGGAGCTCTCCCGCAGCACTAGAAGAACTAATCGTTGAAAAGCATCGTCGACGATATGTCGTCAAAGGCGTAGAACCTGGGATTTCCTTCACGTACAATGAATGGAAGACCGGGCAAAACACCGGTCGTGCCATCCTACCCAAAGTCAACAATTCCTCGCGCAGCAAGAACCCCACACCACCGCCTCCTGACCCAGACCACCAATTCTACACCGTTTCTCTCCGGAACCAATTTCAGGACCTACAGGTGATTATTAGGGTGTCTGGCATTGATCTGACCCCAGAAAGGCCCTTGTATACCGGGGAACCCCAGTTTGGGGTGGCCGGTATTCTCAATGAGCATATTGTTGCCACAGCGGTTTGCTATTTGGACGTGGATAATATCAAAGATCCGAAAGTGTCATTTCAACAAGAGACGCTTTTGAGTACCCTGGACTTTAATGTTGAAAAGTACCTAATTATGAATCGAGTTTTCGACGTTCCAGAGGAGGAAGACGATAAACTACCACCAGCACTGCAGAATCTGGGCTCTATTTTTGTTTCCCAAGCCGGGCAGCTCCTCTCTTGGCCGAACACGCTGCGATCCCGAGCAGAGTCTTTCACTCTTCGCGACCCGTCTCAACCCGGCCGCCTTCGATTTGTAACCCTCTGGCTGGTAGATCCCCATTACCGAATCTGCTCAACCCAGAATGTCCCACCCCAGGACGAAAGCTGGGTTGGCACAGCCATGGTTCATTCACAGGAGCATACGCAGACTCGGGGATCAATAACGCTCGCAGAAGCGATTTATACTAAGGAACAGATGAACCAGGAGAGAATCTCTGCCGCCTGTGCATTTCACCGGTATGGTCATGGTGCTCACAGATACGCCGATGATTATCACGCATTTTACTATGGCAGTCGCGAAGAGTCCTGAGTACGACTTTGTTTTCAGCCCCCTTTCGTCATACTGTAGCAATTGGGCCATCATACATCATATATAAAGATACGATACCACACCCAGAACGTGTCAAAGCAGTGCGGCCTTCACTGTTCGAACTTTCTGGCCAGGTCCTAGACAGAACTGGGGACAAAAAGACAACTTCATCCAGGATTATCTACTTTCTCGTGTAGTGAATAGTTGAGTGGTGACTGACGAACACGAATTAACAAATTCTTAGAGTCGCTTATATACAAACAAGCCTGGACATATGTCCCCAAGTATTACAGAGCATACTGAAAGCAGAACCACAAAAGCATCGACAGGCCTAGCGCGGCTTGCAGCTGTCCACACTATCCAGCTCACTCAAGCTCTGTCCAATTGTGTTGGTGATCTTCAGATGTTGTCTGAATTTCCTGGCCTCTTGTCCTTCTTCCTGAAAGACGCACGTACCAGGTAAGGTAGGTCTTAGTCTCCTCGGGGGATTTTCCGTTCGCCGCAGCGGTCGCGCTCCAGTCCGGCTGGAGGAAGGTAACATCTGTGTCCAGGACGGCAACCTCCGAGGCCTTGAGGGTCTTGTCGGGGAAATCTGCTGCCCACAATATGCTCACGCTGGTACGATACATATCCTGCAACCGTACGGCTTGTGCTCCGGCCAGAGCCCTTTTGAACTCTGGATACTGGTTATTCCAGACGTCGGCAAAGCCTGGGGCAGTGCTACCGCGTGTGGACTTGACAATGTCGGCGATTCGCTGGAGCGTTGAAAGGTGATCAAGTTGAGCGCCCTCTTCAAGACCAAGAAGTTCAACAAGGCTGTACTTGTCAGTTTCCAGTGAGGCACTAATCTTGTCCAGTGTGGCTTGGTTATATTAAGGATTCATGCTCGTTCAAATGCCACTTTGGGGGAGACGTTGCGCAAAAACCGTGGAGATAAACGTCCCGAAGTCGACGAGGGCCGTGTTGCCTAATTTTGGCGCCAGTGTGCGTGAGGCCCCGTTCGCCGAAAGGTCCAAGACGAAAGCGCGGTACATGAGGATCGCCTCGGTGGGAACCGCCAAGAGAGAACCTTGGCAGAGGTTGCCTAGCAGTGCTAGGGTAAACAAGATGACTCGGAAGGCCTTCATCGTGACCGCGCGAGGGAAAGGAGTGACGGATAGCCACAACAGATATAGTGAAACAATTGAATTTCGCACGCGGCAATTAGCTTCTGTAAATATCAAGTTGGTCAGAGTTGAAAAAGAAAATAATGAGTAAGACAGAAGATTGGATAGATAAATAAATGACTGGCTTGAAATGGTGGCATGAAGAGAATGTCATTACAACAGTATAAAGGAAATCGACGAGTCAGAGAGGTAAGCAGCAAAGCGTCAGTCAGGGATCTATTCAAAATCTCTACTGGGCTTCTGGGAGATTTAACTGTTGACTTAGGGGATGCGCTTGTTCTGGATACCATCCCTATATGCCGGGTGTGAAACGAGTTGATATTGGGTATTTTACACTAAGAAGTGCACTAAGCCCTAGTTCCAATTTCGTACATCGACGGACTGAGACATGCGGAGATGAGGTAACAAACCACAATTACTCCATCACACCGTCGTTGACAGGCATCTTGCAAGTTTGGATTTAGCAAGATTAAACTCAAAGGCGATTGAAAAAATCATAGAGGGGCGCTAGACATAGTACCGGTGCGTCGTGGTTGTGCCTATAAACTTCCCTGATGCCATGTACCCGAGAGATAGGAAATCCTCTTTATCTTTAACCCTTCGAGCTTCTTTTTTTTCTGCCGTCAAGACCCTCGCAAACATCAACGGACCTACTCACACACTCTCTTATGTTACAGTGCCTACGGCTTCTTTCCTTTTTCTTTTCTGATCACGTTCTTTAACCCACATCACCTTCAGCTTTCTCTCTTTTTTTTACATTTTATTCTTTCTTTCATCTTGCTCTTGCTCTTGCTTGAAGGCTCTGGCGTACCTTCCCTGCCCTTAAATTCGAAACATGAGTCCTCCCATTCGATTGTGGTTTTGTATGCTTGTCTCGACATGCTGCCTCTGGTATCAGGTTCAGGCTCGTACTGTGTTTGCTTATTTTATACTCTCAAACACAGCAGGATACACTTCCGACGATAGGAAAACTGAGATCCAGCTTACTCTGGATACCCACATCGATGCATTCGCACTCAACATGGCGGCTGGAGAAAGTACCACTACTACCTCTCTCCCAAACGCCTTTGCGGCTGCTCAAAAGCTCAAGTTCCACCTGTTTTTCTTGTTCGATTACGCTGGCAACGGGCCTTGGGACAAGAACGATGTCGTAAGCCTGCTGGGCCAATATGTGAGTAATGATGCTTACTACTTTCACGGATCGAATCCTCTGGTGTCGACGTTCGAAGGGCCTGATAATGCATAAGGCTGGGTGGACATTAAGTCCCAGTAATTCTGCTTCTTTGTTCCGGACTTGTCGTCGGTTGGGGCCAAAGCTGCTGTGGCCCTGGCCGATGGGGTAGCAGACAGCCTTTTCAGTTGGGCTGCCTGGCCCAACGGACCCAACGACATGAATACGTATGTGGATGCGTCGTATATCCAGTACTTAGATAAGAAGCCCTACATGATGCCGATCTCTCCATGGTTCTTCACCAATATGCCCGGATACGACAAGAATTGGCTGTGGCGTGGTGACGATCTCTGGTATACTCAGTGGGAACAGGCACTCTACCTCGCTCCGGAGTTCATCAAGATCATATCCTAGAACGACTTCGGCGAGTCCTACTATATTGGGCCAATTGTTGACAGCCACAATCCGCTAGCTGACTCCATATACACCGCGTTCGAGACAGGCGAAGCCCCTTACAACTATGTTAAGGGCTTCGACCACAGTAGCTGGAGACAATTCCTGCCTTATATAATTAACCTCTACAAGTATAACCAGACCAATATCAACAGTAAAGGCTTAGTAACCTGGTATCAGCTAAATACAGCAGGTGTGTGCCCTGACGGTGGCACAACTGGCAACACAGTGTCTTAACTGCAGTTGGAATACTGGCCCAAGGATATCACACAAGATAAGATCTTCTTCTCCGCATTTCTTGGGAAGGCTAGAGATATCTTAGTAACTATCAGAGAAGTAAATATTAATGCAACATAGACTAACACCCCAAGTAGTAGAGGGGGCATCTATCACAGCAGTGTCTCCTTTGCCGGCCATTCTGGCTCAGTTGTCGTGTCTGTTACTGGATCTACCGGTACTATTACAGTGAGCGGATAAGATATTAGCAGCAGATGCTGGGAAGGGGATCAAGTTAAGAACTGGAATACTTAGGTGGGCTACAGTATAGGTGGCGCAGTTGATATAGATTCCCCCAAGCTAAATAAGAAGATGTATATTAAAGGATAGGGAATAGGCGACTTTAATAGACTCTGTAGCTACTCCTGCAGCCTGGGCTATTATTCTGTTGGAGCGTGCGTTTGCACAAAATTAGGACCTCAGCCAGAGTTGCCCTCGTCCACTGGGATCCAGGGATATCCTGCGGCTGGGAAAGACGCCAACTACGCTGGGCTGTATTCATTCGCCTGCAACTATAGGTATTGTCCTTCTACTGCCTGTGG
Organism: Aspergillus uvarum CBS 121591; assembly: GCF_003184745.1. NCBI lineage: Eukaryota > Fungi > Ascomycota > Eurotiomycetes > Eurotiales > Aspergillaceae > Aspergillus > Aspergillus uvarum. Next base: position 158,199 of record NW_020291375.1, on the reverse strand, counting down.
AACAGTATCGGTTCCATTAACTATCCCACCCGTGTCCCCTTTCAACCCCTATTGTGCTGACTTCTATGTTTTGGGTGTACTGTATGGGAAATTGGAAGCCACAGTTACCAAGTTTACCAGCATTGCCAATACGAGCAACTATAACAAGTATTTCAAGGACTACAAGTCCTACATGAAAAGCCAGGTGGGGACCCAGCTTACCTATTTTTCAAATATAAGCGACACTGGTGCGCAGGGTGAGGGCAACCAATTCTTCACGTGCATACTCAGTTTTGGAGGGGTGAACCGAACGGCGGGACCATGTCCTAACAATCTCGGGTACGAAAATCGCGCACATACCGTTTATTATAATTTGATCGATGCGGACGGCTTCTATAGCAACCTCAGCGCGGAATCTGGGATAGAACGTGACTGGGTTGTGCTAGGGGGCTGGTCGAGCACGGAGGGGCCATACTACAACAACAAAGGCAACACCGCGTGCAACGTCTACAATAATCCTGAGGCTGCCTGCTGGTGGCATTGCAGCTTTCTAATTCCAGCCCAGCAGATTACCATCAGCGACCCGCGGGAGCTGATGAGACAGGCCCTGCCCAACATCCCAAACCTCCAGCTCTCCCTCCTCATCACCGAGCTTCAAATCCTGTCAGGCTCCTTTGATGGCGTGATCGACGACGTCGTCCAGACGTACTCCACCGCCGTGTTCACCCTGGCCGAGCTGGTCGACCGCATCTACTCCGTGGTCGCCATTGGGGAGAAGATTGAGGCCGAGAAGAAGAAGGAGCTAATCTTGCAGATTCTTGGCGGCGTGTTCCTGATCATGCCCTTCCTCGGCCCGCTCTCCGGCCTCGGCGATGTCATTGAGAGTCTGGATGCGGCGCTCGCGCTCGTGGGCACCGTCGCGAACGAGGCAACCGATATCTACACCATGGTGCAGGACCCTGAAAGCGCTCCGGTCGCAATCCTAAGCAAACTGCTCGACTTCAACGTGGGTGCCGCCGCCGGCGCGGCCACCAAAGATGGCGTCAGCGCGATCGAGTTCGACTCCATGGCCTTGACGCGACGCGGCATGAAGGGGTCGGATATCAAGTCGGTTGGGGTATTGTTCGAGCAAAAGATGGATCAGCTGGAATCTATTGTCAGCAAGTGCGCTAGGCTTTGAGTCAGTTATAGCCTCATTAGTATAGACCCTTGAAAGAATATTTCCCGACTTGCCTGTATAATAATGTCGTACGACCTTAACGCTTCGTAGGATTACAAACTCCTCCGATTAATATTTATGTCCCCAACCCTCCACTCGTCATATACCAAAAACATCGCGCAAGATGCGAGTATTGATGTCAATTGCACGTACAACACATCAGCACCGACTCATGTATAATTATTCGTGCAATTTTTGATGACTAGCGCCACCACAGAAACCTATTGCTACCGCCGTGCTCAGCGAAACTCCTGCGGCATGTTCAAATAAACTCGGCGGGGTGGGTCGCACGGATCCGCGTCGCACGCGGCAGATCAGCACGTAATCCGCACCCCGCATCTAGGTCTATGTGGCTGACTTCGCATGGCACCGAGCGTATTTGTATGGTATGTTATGACTTACTCAAGCCACAAACAGTTTGGTTTCTGATTATCTCGCTGATAAACCGCAGCTTCCGTAGAGCTCTCCTGATGACATAAATAAGAAGGTTCACTTCCGCTCGTTTCAAGCAGCTCTGCCGACGGAATTAACTTTCTCTGTCGATGGGACTAGCATCTCATATGGACGTGGGGAATCGTGGTCGGTATTTCGAGGATGAATTATCAAGCCATCCGTAGCTGTATATCAAGAACGGCGTTAATGGCACCTTGTGTAATTCCTAATGTGCCTTTTAAGGTTCAAATATTTTAGTCGACCTTAGCAGTATCGACGTATTTTGCACGTAGCTACCAAGTTCCTCACACCACCAACCAATGAAAATTTTGTGACCTCAGTTCCTTGAGCCTCTGAGGCCTGTCCGCCCACATTTTCCACGAAGACTAGGAGAGTGAAATATAAGTATAAGTGATTCTGTCATTTTGAGACTACAACCGCTTTTTCTCACAGCGCTAAACTTTACCTTTTACTATCAGAGCGGCGTGCTGGGGCGATACTCGGGTGCTGTTTTCAAGACACTACGCGGTGCAGCTATCCTTTTCCTGACCCAAGGGACGGCCCACCAACGGCCCACCAACGGCCAAGACATGCCGCTAGCCAAGACTGGCAGTGGCCCGGCGTCGGCGTCCTGTTCAGGTTGATGCGACCAGCAACCGCAACAAGCTCTGCTTTCCGTTCAACATGAGGGCAATCAAATCAGGAATACATGTCCAAACTACCTCAATATGCAATAGATACGCTTTGCATGCTCAGAGCATGAGTGTCGATCGGGCATGAAGTTCAGGTGTAGGTATAGCTGCAGGCTTCCTTTTCCGGCCACCCAAATATCATCGGGTTCATGGAATATATCATCACTTCCCAATTCAAGGACTAGCCTCTGCTGCCTAAAGCTGAATAACGAGCCGGTTGCCTAGATGACTCATTTTCTTGAGCTTGATTTATTGGCTATCTTGTTCATGCTGTAGCGAAGACTCCTTGAATAGGATATATATAACTTGAATCAAAATCCATCACCATAAAGCTTATCCCAATCCTGGACACAGCAACTGCTGCCACCACTCCCCCATCCAAGATGATTTCCCCTTCCAGAACCGAACCCCCTTTCTCCCAATTCAAATCAACAACCAAAAGGCAAACAACAATGTCCACCCCACAAAACACCCTCGCCCTACACTTCAAATCCCTCCACCGCCCGCGCCACCCCTTGATCCTCGCCAACATCTACGACGCCGCCACCGCCCAAACCGTCGCCTTCCTCCCCTCCGCCCGGGCCATTGCAACCGCCAGCTAGGGAGTAACTAGGTCCGGTAGATTCAGCACGGGCTGGACGCGTTGTTTTGACCTGCACGTCTGCAGTTGGCTTTGATTTGTGGGCTCGGCAGCCCCTAAAGGCTTAGCAGTCGGGGGCACTGCGGTGCCAGTCCCAGTGTTAGCCCCGGCGGCTGCCCCCGGCTGGGCGGTATCAATCAAGTATCATAGTTCATCAAGTATTGATGGTCCTGTTTCGTTAGCTGGCTCGGGGACGAAGCAGGCCTTCTTCCAGCAGGCCTCCTCAACCTTCTTACTCTCCTTCTCCCACTCTGGGCAGGCTTGGTAGGTGGCAGGGTGGTTCCCACAGCAAAAACGGCATCGGTGGGCGCTTGATAGATCGCGAACCTGGCAGCGGCGTAAGTCATAGTCCTCAGCGCAGCACAGGCAGCACACAGGGGCGCTGCAGCAGCGCTGGACGTGTCCGAAGAGGTGGCATCAGCTACACTGGATTGCGCGACACCAAAGGTCGAACCGCTCCGTATTCAACGCCCGCCCCCGCAGGAACAGCCGGCTGGCTTGGCCCCTGGGTGATCCACCGCGCACTGTACAACCGCCCGCCAGTGTGCTTGAAAATACTGAGGTCGGTCGGCATCGATGGGGGTGTCAAAAGATTACAGCCAAACAGTGGGAGGCATGGTTATCCTGGGCACGGGCCTGGGTCAAGTAAAGTAATAGGGTTAGTACGCCTAAGAAGAGGCTAAAGGTATCTAACCATAGGCGGAGTCCGCAGTAGCCAGCTAGGCGTGCGAGGAATTGAGCGAGCACGTCCCCCTAAGAATGGAATTCTTGCCCAGCTGTATTATCTTGCTTTTGTAGCCCCACAGGCAGGAAACGCCGTTTAAAAGTAAAAAATCAATAGGGAATGGAGTTGGATGTAACATTCACCCTTATTGATTGATATTCAATGGTGGCGTGCTGTTTGGTGTAGCTGTCGCGTTTTTTTTTTTTTTGTCCCTGTCAATGTCTCGCTTTGCGCTCCTTAGTTCACTGTATGTGGATTGAAGTGATCAGGAAAAAATGTATTGACCAGACTGGGGCTCGATCCCAGGACCTTATCGGTGTTAACGATACGTGATAACCAACTACACCATCCGGCCAATCGTTTACAGTCGCTCCGGTCTTTTCACCCACAGCCCCAACCCCAAGATTAACTGGAGTAGCTGTGGGATGGCCGGTGTCTGGGTGATGAAATATGTATGTACTGTACTTTGCGAGGGACTTGGCGATGAAGGCGCAATCACGTGCGCTCTGCCTGCATCGTCTTGCGAGAGTCCATCTGTCGCCGTAGTGGTCTGCTGTGCTGAAAATGAGCCATACGAGATTGGGACTTCTCCAAGTGCCCAGTTTGTCTCGCATTGTGGCTAGTGATGGATTGGTAAGGGCCGTGATCGCCCCGGGAGACGGCAGAACCTCTAATACGATGGTAGGAGCACGGAGTTCTCTCCTGGCCCTTTACGTGGGTACCGGAATATTGGCTTGGATTGGAGGGCACCCTACCAAAGGCTTGCGTCATAACACATCTCAGGGCTTACTATACCTCATGTAGCATCGGGGGTTCAGTCTAGTTTGTGGGAAGACACGGGTGCAGGATGTATGCCACGGGATTGAACCTGTTTGTTCGCGGCGGCTGAAATAGCTATCGCATCGTGGCAGCGGCCCACCTACTCAGTAGCGAAAAGCGGGATGCAAAGAGCGATCTCAATTATGTCACCCTTGCCAGATTCATATAAGATGTGGCAACCCGCCTGACATTCCCTCCGACCGGGTATATCAGGTCTTGCAAGAGGTTGACTTCCATGCTGGTGCGGATGATCGCTGGGGATTCTGCGCGTGGCCCATAATGCGGCAGGGCCGTAACTTACTGGTCATACATGCGCGTACATGCTTTTCTGTCACACGGGTGGCTTTGCCCGAGGGGTGCGCTTTCTTGGTGTCCCCTCATGGCTTCATTCACATGGTGTATACTGGAATTTTGTCACCCAATGTCCTGACAGTCGAGCGATCTGCACAAACCGGAGGGGGGCAAAAAGTGATGCATCGTCCGGGAGTCGAACCCGGGCCGCTTGTTTGGAAGACAAGAATCGTAACCGTTTGACCAACAATGCTTATTCAGCGAGTAGTGTCTAAAAATGTCTTGGAGGTTAATAAGCACGACATGCAAGAGAGGAGAGGAGGGCATTTGTCGTCGGCTCGGGACTGATGGTTACCGTTGAGAATCAAAATCTTTGCAAGCATGGTTCACGCAGCACCGATTGACGACATGTACATGTGTGAGTACGAAACCGAGCGACTATTCCGTGACTAAGCGGAAGAAGGCAGCCGAGAGCAAAGCCGAACCGCATCCGCGTGCCCCACTTGATTAAACCTCGAAAGCCTCGAATGGATGCAACGAGGTAGAATGAACTGGGCCACGGATAAGGGAACCTTGAATTCGGGCGATTCCCCCCCCCGAGTTTCCCGCTTGATATCTATGGTGGACTAAATTAGTTGGTTGGAAGATACATTGTAGGTGAGGTCCCATTCTTTCATCGGATGCGGCATTTCGGAGTCCGGGTTTGCAGGTGCAAGCGGAGTGGGTTCTCCTTCGTCGAAACCCTTCTGTTCCGAGCCTAAGAATGGATCTAGCCTGGAAGAAGCTACGGTACATGATAAGATCGGTGGCTTTAGGTACTGTCGATCTCTGATGCAAACGTGCAATACCTACGATTTGAACAATCTCTACCGTGTGGTATACATTAATGCGCATTCTACAACCCCGAAAGATGTATTGCTCCCCCCCCCCCTCTTCCCCTCTCGGCTTGACCAACCCGAGCGTGACTGTCAGTGCATCCGCAGTTGCGTATTCGAGACCAGGACTGAGGACGAGGTAGCCACGAAGCCCAGACGGTAGAACTCCCCAATATAATGGGACATGGAGGTGAAATGTTGGAGGATAGGTGCTGGCAGTCTAAGAGTCCGGTGACACGTCGCAAGGTAAGCGCTGGCCGATAAGAGTAGCTGAACATCGTCTGGAGCGGAAGCATGTGATGGATCCTGCAGGATACTCCAGAAGACAACGATGGAGGCCAAGGGCACGGAGAAGGTAGCGATCCTGCCGAAATTAGAGATGAATGGCGATACGAGAAACGCAAGCGCGTTTTGGGGGGGGGGCGGAGAAAGAGAGAGAGAGAGAGAGAGGAAGAGGGAGCTCACCATGACGCATCAGACGATTGGAAGGATACAGCGAATTCTAGATGACGGAGGATCCGTCGACTGGCCTCCACAGAAACTGCAAGGTTGGATAACAGCAGGCTACCACCATTCACGTGATGAATCCCGGCCGACATTCCATAAAGGCCGCGGACCAAGTGTAGCATGCATGCGCACTGATAATACTCAAACCACGTCAGGAGGATGTTAGGCGGCGGGTGAAGCGTAACCTCATGCTCGGTCATAAGACCAACCGGGGGCGGTTGCCAGGTAGGAGGTATCGAGTTTCTCCAGTTTCCGAGGTTCTGTTCAATCTCGCGAATACTCTGTTCGATTTCGTACTGGGACCTGCGGAGCGATGAAACTGAGTAAATATTGGCAAAGATCTTGCTCTTGATCATCCCCAAGCGGATGTCAAAGGGAAAGATGATGGTATCCGAAAGATCGTGCGTTGAAAGGCCGACCGACCGATACACATTTTGCGTGTAGTCGGCGGGTAGGGTCAGGTCACACTGCGAATCGTCGATTGCAGGCGGCTGACCACAACGGAAGGTCAAGCCTTTGTCTGTCAAGTAACAAAGCCAGAACAGGTTCCGGGCATGACTGGCCGCGCGTGGGTCCGCATCGGGCGACGAAGCACCAATCTCCGGATCAGTGATGTGTCCACCCAGCATGAACACTAAACGCACCGCTATGGTGTTGAAATAAATTGCCGTCTGAAGAGATCTGGTGATCATTCCATGAAGGCTCTGGAGAGAGGAACGTGCGGCATGAAGGCCAGAAAGTCAGTAACTCATCAACCTCCGAAGACTGGGGCCACGAGAGAGCAAAAGGGCTGCAGGGGAACCGACCAACATGACGGCGGCTTGTAAACAGTCCAACGAGGGAGGCCCGCTGAGTGCTTCCGCCATGAGACATTTGGCCTTGGTCGCGAAGGCGTCACACTCGGCCGGGGAGAGGGCATGGTAGTCTTCTAAGATTAAGGGAATCAAGGCCAAGGAGGCGCAAACACAGGCTCGGCTACTGGCATTGCGCGTGTCCAGGGTGAGTCCATCCTGGTTATATGCGGAAGCAATTGTGGTTCGGAATAGGGTGGGATCCACCACTGGGTATCTGCTGCGGAGGTGGGAGGACTGGTATGCCTGCAGGACTGACTCGATTAAGGCCTGTTCGGGTAGGCTACAGATATCCGTGGTTTGAGACCTGATGCGGATGATCTCGGCGTCGAGGCAGACCAGCCGTTCCCCCGATGCGCCCTCGTCATAGACCTTGGCAAAGGACATGGTCTGCCCGGTGGTGCATTGAACCCAGTGCTTCGCCTCAGGCGAGAATGTCGGAACCCCCCAGATCAAGGTCAGCGGCGGCTGTCTTCGCCCGGCGAAGTGTAGGCCCACGGGCGGATTGTCGAGGGATCGGTCATTGCGGAGGATGCTGTTGTCGCTTGTCTTTTGGAGACTTGGGGATGGAGTCTCGTTCTCGACTGCGAGACAGCACGGGGGGCTTTGGTTAGTCATACAAGATACCTAAGACCATGGGGGTGGAGTCTGTGCCGAGCGAGCTAGGGCTGGACTGACCCTGAAGACCCTGTACCACCGGCGGCGACGCTTTGTTCGCCGGTTGCTGACCAGCGACCTTTTCTCGTTTTGGACGTGTAAATGTGCACAAGAAATTATGGTGACTGCAATAGTTACATCGAGGCAATGCTGCGTCGCATTTGATCTACCATCTATTCAGTTGCTATTGTCCAGCTGTCATGGAGCACGCGAGACAAGGGGGTCGTTGGTAGCGAAAATGCTCACCTTCCTCTTATAACATGAGTCACAGGCTCGGGGGGTGTGTTTACCAGAACGACCTCCCGAGGGTGCTCGGAATTGGTTGTCCATGTTTCTGACTCCCTTTGGACTCGACTAGAGGATAGGGTGGAATAGATAAGAGGGAGGAGGAAGATGTGAGTGAAATCTTATGATACTAGGGGAGAGGTCAACTAAGTTGACGTTGTGGTCACTTTCTGCTATTGAGAATGGGTACGCGTGTAAATAACCGTTTTTCCCCCTTCTCCTTTTTCGTTTCCCTTTCCCATTTTACTTTGAGGTACCAAGAAAAGGTTAAAACTTTTTAAAATTTGAAGTCTTTCTTCAGGTCCAACTAGACTAACAGGCGGAACCGGAAGTTAAGCCAGAAGACCCAAGTTTTCCAGAACGATGGTGGGTCTTCGGGTCGGGAAAGGAAATACGTAGTCTAGTCTAGTCTAGCCAGGAGAAATCGGTCGGAGGTCTGGAATGGTCGTACTCGCATAGTAGACGTATATCCCGCAGAAGATAATAAGCATTTGGGCAAATCTTGCATTACAAGTGGCAACTACGTGACATCCTCCGAAATCGCGGCAGGTCGGCGTTTCCGGGCGGAGGATCTCCGGGGATCCTCCGCGCCAGTCATAATGCTCGAACTATACAGGAGCTGTAACCCTACTCCATTTAGCCCTAGCAATCCTTATACATACATACACGGGCATGTCTGTTCTCATCCTATTTAATCGTCCCCTTATTCTCAGCCTGTAATCTATTCGAGAGTTTCGTCTTTCGCTGCTTCTTCGCCCTCCCTCCCTCTTTGAATCTCTTCAATTACTGTTTGTGTCTTCCCGATCCATTCATTTACTTACTACAGCACCATCCTTCTTTTCATATCTTTCCGAATCACCCTCGCTAGCTATTTCTCACTTGGCCACAGGCCTTTATCTCTCCCCCCCCCCTCTCTCTCTATTTCGTCTCCCTGATCTCTATCATCGATTGCCCACCTCCCTTCTGCTCAATCCGTATCTTTCAGCCGACAGTGGGAGCCGACCACCACGGGCATCATGGCCAACAAATCGCCCCGCAGCCCCGACGAGAGCAGCCTCACCCAACCGGAGGAGATTACACTTCATACTTTAGACTCTGGTGGATGGGAACTGGGTCCCTTGGTGAAAACCTTCCATCAGAACATGCGTGAGGAAGGATATTCTGAGCGGAAGCTGGGTGTCACCTGGCAGAATCTAACGGTCAGGGGCATCAGCTCAGGGGCTGCCTTGAACGAGAACGTGCTCAGTCAGTTTGATGTGGTCCGGCAGGCACAGCAGGCTCGCCAGAAACCGGCACTGAAGACCATCGTGTCCAACTCGCATGGCTGTGTTAAGCCGGGCGAGATGCTTTTGGTGTTAGGCCGGCCGGGGGCGGGCTGTACGACCCTGCTCAAGATGCTTGCCAACCACCGGGAAGGTTACGCCCAGGTAGAAGGTGATGTTCACTATGGCTCCATGACCAGCGACGAGGCACACCCCTATAGGGGCCAAATTGTCATGAACACCGAAGACGAACTGTTCTATCCCTCGCTCACCGTCAACCAGACGATGGATTTCGCCACCCGCCTGAAGGTCCCGGGACACATCCCGGCCAACGCTAAGAACGGCCAGCCCCAGACGGCCGAAGAATACCGACAGGAGCGCAAGGAGTTCTTGCTCGAGTCGATGGGAATTGCACACACACAGAATACCAAGGTCGGCAACGAGTACGTTCGTGGGGTCTCGGGAGGGGAGCGGAAACGGGTCTCCATCATCGAATGCCTGGCCACCAATGCCGCCGTCTACTGCTGGGATAACAGTACCCGTGGGTTGGATGCGAGCTCGGCGCTGGACTGGGCGCGTGCCCTTCGGTACATGACCACCGAGCTGGGGCTGACCACGATCGTGACCCTGTACCAAGCGGGAAACGGCATCTACGATCTCTTCGACAAGGTGCTCGTCTTGGACGAAGGCAAGCAGATCTTCTATGGCCCTCGCGCCGAAGCCCGGCCGTGTATGGAGAACCTGGGCTTTATTTGCCGGGCTGGGGCCAACGTCGGCGATTACTTGACGGGTCTCACGATTCCTACCGAGCGTCTTATCAACCCTTCCTTCCGCACCTTCCCAGAGAACGCAGACGCAATCCTGCAGATTTACGAAGGCTCGGTGACTCGCAAGAACATGAAAAAGGAATACACCTATCCTTCCTCGCCCGAGGCCCAGGCCAACACAGAGGCCTTTTGCGCCAGCGTGGCATTCGAGAAGCAGAAAGGCGTGAAACATACGGACCCCATGACAGTGACCTTTCCACAGCAGGTGTGGGCGTGCGTCCAGCGACAGTACCAAATCACCTTTGGCGACATGGCCTCCTTCGTCATCAAGCAAATGTCCACGCTCGTCCAGGCCCTAATTGCGGGATCGCTGTTCTACAATGCCGCCGCCGATTCATCAGGACTCTTCATCCGGGGCGGTGCGCTTTTCTTCTCCCTGCTCTACAACGCGCTGATGGGGATGTCCGAGGTGGTGGATTCATTTACTGGCCGTCCGGTCCTGATTAAGCACAAGTCATTCGCCTACTTTCATCCGGCCGCCTTCTGCATCGCTCAGATCGCCGCAGATATCCCCATGGTCTTGATTCAGATCACCGTCTTTGGGATTATCATTTACTTCATGGTCGGACTATCGTCCTCCGCAGCGGCGTTCTTCACCTACTGGATTATGCTCTTCGCAACGACAATGGTGAGTGGCAGTGGCGATAGATCTGAAGCACTATTTGGTTGTAGCTGAGACCATCCTTAATAACTAACTGTCGTCGCCTCTCGCTCCTAGTGTATCACCGCCATGTTTCGTGCAGTTGGGGCGGCTTTCCGCACCTTTGACGGGGCGTCCAAGGTGTCCGGTTTCCTTATCTCCGCCTTGGTCATGTATACAGGATATATGATCCAGAAACCGGACATGCACCCGTGGTTTGTCTGGATTTACTGGATCGATCCGCTCGCGTACGCCTTTGAGTCCGTGCTATCCAACGAGTTTCACGGTAAGGTGATCGACTGCGTGGGGGGCAATATCATCCCTGCTGGCCCCGGCTATCCGGCCACTCCGGGGCAGGCTTCCTGTGCTGGCGTCGGCGGAGCCGTGCACGGGGAGGTCTCCCTCACGGGTGATCAATACTTGCACTCGCTGAGCTACAGTCACAGCCACGTCTGGCGGAACTTCGGCATCGTGTGGTGTTGGTGGGCGCTCTTCGTTGGCATTACGGTACTGGCAACCATGCGCTGGCGGGACCGGGGCGCCACCGGGGCCACGCGCCTGGTCCCCTCCGAGTTGACCCGGAAGGGCCGGGTCGCAGTCGATGAAGAGTCACAGGCCCCTCCGAACGACCGCAGGTCCGAGAAGTCATCGGCCGCCATCTTCCCTTCCCCAAACGCCGCGACCATCGCTCGGAACACCTCGATATTCACCTGGAAGAATCTCAAGTATACCGTCAAAACCCCGCATGGCGACCGAGTTCTACTGAATGACATCTATGGCTGGGTCAAGCCGGGCATGCTTGGAGCCCTGATGGGATCGTCTGGAGCAGGAAAGACCACTCTCCTGGATGTGCTGGCGCAACGCAAGACAGATGGCACAATTCAAGGCTCGATTCTCGTGGATGGCCGCCCTCTTGATGTCTCCTTTCAACGATCCGCTGGGTATTGTGAGCAGCTGGATGTCCACGAGGCTATGACGACTGTTCGCGAAGCGCTGGAGTTTTCGGCCTTGCTGCGACAACCTGCGCATGTCCCTCGAGAGGAAAAGCTGGCCTACGTCAATGCTATTATTGACTTGCTTGAGCTTCATGACATCGCGGATATCTTGATTGGAAAACCCGGGGCCGGTCTAAGTATCGAACAACGAAAGCGGGTGACGATCGGCGTCGAGCTTGTCTCTAAGCCCAAGATCCTTATCTTTCTTGACGAGCCCACCTCCGGACTGGATGGTCAATCGGCCTTCAGCACGGTGCGATTCTTGCGTGGATTGGCGGACTTAGGGCAAGCGATTCTCGTCACTATTCATCAGCCTTCGGCCCAATTGTTCACGCAATTTGACACTCTGCTATTACTCGCCAAGGGGGGTAGGATGGTGTACTTTGGTGATATCGGGGAGAATGCACAAACCATGAAGGGTTATTTTGCTCGCAACGGGGTCACTTGTCCGCCCGAGTCGAACCCAGCGGAGTTCATGATCGACGTGGTCACCGGCCGGCTGTCGAAACGCGACTGGCATGAGGTCTGGATGGAATCACCCGAGCACGCCCAGCGCCTCAGTGAGCTCGATCAGATGGTCAAGGAGGCAGAGCAGCGCCCGGTCGGAGAGCCGGACCTGAGCGAGTTTGCCCTCCCCCTGTGGGAGCAGACCAAGATCGTTACGCGTCGCATGAATCTTGCCCTCTATCGCAATACAGACTACGTCAACAACAAGGTTGTCCTGCATATTACGTCTGCCCTCTTCAACGGGTTTACCTTCTGGATGATTGGCGACAGCGTTGGCGATATGCAGCTTCGTCTCTTCACCGTCTTTAATTTCGTATTCGTGGCCGCCGGCGTGATCAACCAGCTCCAACCATTATTTATCGAGCGGCGAGACATTTATGATACACGGGAAAAGAAATCCCGCATGTATTCGTGGAAGGCGTTTGTGACGGCACTGATTGTCTCGGAGTTTCCCTACCTGTGTGTGTGCGGTGTCCTCTACTATGTCTGTTGGTATTATACAGTCGGGTTCAGCTCGGATTCGAACAAGGCGGGAGCCACCTTCTTCGTGATGCTGATGTACGAGTTTCTATACACTGGGATTGGACAGTTCATCGCCGCGTATGCACCTAATGCCCTGTTCGCCTCGCTAACCAATCCATTGCTCATCGGGATTCTCGTCTCGTTCTGCGGTGTCATGGTGCCCTACGCGGCGATCAATGTCTTCTGGCGGTACTGGATGTACTACCTGAACCCGTTCAACTATTTAATGGGCAGCATGCTGGTCTTTACCGTGTGGGACACCGACGTCAAGTGCACGCAGTCCGAGCTGGCCATCTTCAATCCGCCGGCCAACTCCACCTGTGAGGTGTACCTGTCCACCTACATGGAGACCCTTGGGGCTGCTGCCGACCTACTCAACCCGAGTGCGACCTCCCAGTGCGAAGTCTGCCCTTACAGCCGGGGATCGGACTACCTCGCGACCCTCAATCTCCCCCACTACTATGACGGATGGCGGGACACGGCTATTGTCGTGATCTTCGTCTTCAGCTCGTACGGGCTCGTCTACCTGATGATGAAGCTGCGGACCAAGGTCTCCAAGAAAGCCGAGTGATGCATCGTCGATGATGCTGGGGATCCCTCTGGCGGGCTGCGTACGAGCATCCCCAGCCCCTCCTGGCCGCTGGTGGACTGGGTCGGCTTCTCCCTCTCCAAAGGGGAGGAGACAAGATCCTGGTGAGTGACAGAGTCGAGGCATCGCTGGGTCCTGGATCCAACGCGACTACTGTTCAGTTCTTTGCTCCAATTTGTGTGTTTGTCCCATTGTGTCTGTGACTTTCGACTGCTATTTTTGTCTCGCTGGTTGCCCTTCTAAGCTTATCAGCCGTTCTCGTGCCCTGTCTGTGGTCAAACCCTCCCCTAAAGATACTCACCAGGCTTTATCCTCTTATTCACCGGTGGCCGTTGATTCAGTTCCTTGTTAGAAGGATCGTTAGATAGTCACTGAATATGTGTTTTTGTTTCCCTCCCGCCCCAGCTAGTACAGTACACGCACTGGTTTTGAAACATGTTATCGTCGCGTAAGATAGGAATTTTCGTCTCTGTTTGATAGACAAATGTGGCGCAATGCATTCTGCTTACCTCCGGTTCATTACCACTGAAAAGCCTGAGATCGCCTGGTCAGAGCAGGCCACTGAACACCAGTTGCAGATCCAATGCTTCCGCCTCGATCATATATGGTCCTCCAGGTGCCACCCCTCTTGATCATCCTTCATCAACGAACAAAACACACAGCGAGCCACAGTGGTGAGACAGGCGGCCAAGCACGCAATGCCAGGGGCGCTGCATAATGACGCAGCGGTCCTTATAGGCCACGGTAAGCTGAAGCGGGCGATCCAGGGCCAGATGCCTTGAGGCTACACACCATGGTACTAGATTAGAATTCTTACAGCGATGTAGTTCAGGCGGATTACAAGGAGGAAAGTGGGAAGCGGCGGGGCGCGGAGTACTCTAAGAGGCATGATGGGCTGGTCGGTGCCATTCTACCCCTAAGCTGAGGTTACATAGCGACACGGAGGATCGCAACTGGCCACTAAGGCCACAGCATTCGGGATCACAAAGGCCCCTTCCAGGGTCTGCGCGCTCGCACGGCGACAAAAGCAAGGACCTTGTTACAAAATGCACAGATGGCATTTCCTAGGATGTGACCCCACCGGCAAGCAGAAGCTGTCGATGAGCTAAAATATCTCTCAAGCCGACCGCTCACCAGGACAGGTGGGTTTCCTAACCCATAACTGGCATCAATTCATACACCGTGTTGACAGGGCGCGGAAGCAGCATGGAATGGGGCCCTTGTTTGGGGACAAGGGCTGTCTGGCAGGGGCAGTCAAATCTGCCGGTTCAGCTATAGATCCCTTGACGGTCTGTCTTGTCAGCATTCAACACCCGCAGAAAGCCATCTAAGTCACGGCTCGAACGCGTGGGTCTTAGATCACTTGTTAGTATTCAAGCCGAGACGAACCTTACCAAGCTGGCTTGCATGGTACCCCCCCTTGATGCGGAAGCTGCAAAGTTTCTGTTACTGTGCCCCATGAAATCTTGGACAGAAAATCCCCAGCGTGGATTATTACTTGCTATTAAGCACTTGCAAACCAGCACATTCAATCAACATATGCAACTCTGGGATAAAGAAGAAAGACATTTCCAGCTCCCAAAGTTGACAATACTATTACGCTAGTCCCATACAGACGCACATATCGATCCCCAATAGCCTGCACACCATCTCATACGCACCACAGTTCACCTCCGAGGACACAGTCGGCCGTTATTATTCCACGAATCCGGCAAAGGATCCTCCACCAAGATTGACCAGTCCTCCGCCCCAACCGCGGTGAGAGCAAAGAGCACCCCGGTGGGGTCATACTTCTGCTTGAGCGCATATAGTCGGGGATAGTTGACCCCATAGTAGGCCTTTTGCAGGTCGGGTTCCAGCAGATCCGCCTCGCTCATGTAGACCCCCGACTCCCCCAGGTCCCGCATGGCTTGCATCCACTGCGTCAGCGAGCGAGAGGTCTGCTCGACGACGTTCCAGTCCGAGGTCGAGTTCCATTGGCCGATGACAATGGCATGCGTCAGGGTGTCGCGCCAGGCGGGCAGCACCGCATTGTTCTGGGGCGGTTCGACGACTTTGCCTTTGCCCGTGAGATGGAAGGCCGCGATGGAAAAGCCCTGGGTCACGTCACTACACAGAGTCGGGGAAAGATGGAGGGGGGTTTGAGGGGAGTGGGGCGGGGGTTGCAGCCCTCAGCGGCGTACATTTGCGACCGCGTCCTTATGCGCGAGGAAGTTCCGATGGCGGAGAACATCATCGTGATATGCCTTGCGCGGGAGAAGACGCGAGGCGATCTTCGTCGTCGCAGCACCCATGTATTCCTGTGGAAAGGCAGATTTCCATGCGTCGTGACTGCGGACGGCGTTAGTGGAGATGCCCGCGATGCCCGCGATGCCCCACTCACAAGTTATCCGCGTGGTTGTATTGCGGAGTGTATCGGATGTTTAGACTGTCAAGCCGGTTGAACCACGGCTGAAGGAGACTCTTCGTCTCCGAAATGGTCATGTTTGGCGCCAGGAGGGATTGGATTCGCAGGTAGTAGTCGCTGTCACTGGGGCAGTTGGTGCCTCGTCCCCTAGCCGACGCACCCAGGTCATAGTATGCATAGGTTCCGGCATCGACCAATCGCTCAATGTTATCGAGATAGGACGCAAACCCTGCCCAGAACGCATCGGGACCGGGAGTGTCGGCGACCGAGAAGTCCAAAGTGACGGTAGTCGCGGGGATCCGAGGATATGCTTTCACGGTGATGGAGGTCACGACCCCGATGGTGCTTCCACCACCGCCACAAAGCATCCAGTAGATGTCCGCGTGCTGCTTGGCGGTGGCGGTGATAAAACGACCATCCGCGAGAACCACTATCGGTCGTCAGTATTGATAGTAGTGAAGGGGCAGTGGGGAGGTGGGTCACCTTGCATCGCCAATACCTGATCTGCCGCCATGCCGTACAGACTACTCAATGGCGAGTGCCCCCCGCCCAGGGTATATCCCCCGGCCAAACCCACAGTCACGCCTTCGCCACCGACAACTGTCACGTTGGACTGTTTGGCAAAGTCGTATGCCTCAAAAGCCTGGACTCCCGACCCAAGCTTCATCGCAGGTCCCACATACCCGTCGTCGGCTGCGAAAGTAGGGTAAAAGACCTTGTCTTTCAACCAGTGTGTCCAGATGGACAGTGCACCTTTCCCAGTCGACTTCCCGTTAAAGTCGTGACCAGTGTTCTTCACTACCAGGCGCAGATTCGAGTTCCGCGCAAAGTTCACGGCCAGTTGAACTTGCGCGGCGGTGGACGCATTCACCACGTAGGTCGGGTAAGCACCCTCAGTGCACGTGTTGGTATAGTTGAAGCCGAAGGGCATGCAACTACGCCCCTCGTACAGAGGACTTAAGACAGAAGTCGGATGTTGAATGCTAGTGATTGCCCCATTAGAACCAGTGGGCGGAATACGGCTACCCGCGGGGAGAGGTGGAGTCCTTACTGCAGGGAAGAGTTGATCCAGTTCATACTCAAGTGAAAACAGGTTGCATTATTAAATTGCGACCATCCTGTGTAGCACGGCGCTGCGAGCGGAGCAGGTCGCAAAAGGCTTCCCCCGAGCAGTTGATCGAAAAGGTCCCATGCTGACTGTGAAGGCCAGGCAGGGTCGCCGGGCATTGTCTTGCACGGACGGTTGGTTTTGGCTTGAGGTTGCGCCCCACCGAAGGAGAACAGATTGAGACGACTCTCGTCACCAAGACTTACTCTGAGATCATCCAGCACATCTTCGGTCAACTGGAGGGTTTCCCCTGCGAATAATGGTGGTGCTCCCACCAGGCGAGCCGGAAGGGTAGTCGCTGCAGGAGAAAGCGCAGGGTGTGATGGTGAGGGAACTACCCCACCAGATACGACTGCTGTTGAAAGCAGGAAGGCTAACGGGATTCTCATGATACTAATAACGAGTGTCTCAGCGACCGCGAGAGATATGATCAATCGTCGTTAGGAATTGAGGGAAACTGCGGCAAAAGGCCATCTTATGTACCTCTGGAGGCTGCGCATCGACTCATGGCGAAACCGACGGACTTCCAGTTGCCTAAGTAGTTTACATAGACAGCTTATCAGATATATCTTTTACTAGCCCATCTCTAAGGTTCACAGGTACCTCTGATCCTCTGACTCAACATCAAGTCGACCCGATTTATCTTTTACACAGGGTACATTCCTCTTATGAAGAAGAAAGTACCAAGTACATGGACCTACCTCATGTCATGTCACCGATCCAGCAACCCTCATTGTACACTACAACATGATCGCGGGCCAATACAGGGCAGTACGAGTGCCACAAGCGGTCCAAATTTCAAACCCTGCCAAGAATTGGGACCACATGCCCAGGCCCTTTCAAACCCAGCTGTCAGCCCTTGACCTGGCCTGCAGCATGGTTTGCTTTGAGAGACGTCCAACGGGTACCCGTGATGCCTGCATCGTGCATAATCGGTACATCTGGTTTCACCCGAGGCTGACTATAATTCGAACTACTACGGATATTCAAATACCAGCGGGGAAAGTCATCGTGAATCTCATGACCTCGCATTGCTGCATTGCCAACGGTAGCAGCTCGAACCTCGGTGGACTTAGCAGCTGCGTAGCAATTTTCTTGAAGCAATAGGTGCCGCAATGATAGATTGACGGGCCTTGCTCTGCGCTGTTGTACTAGACTACACTATAAGCACGTATATCTTCGTTTATGTCTCGAACATCAACGTCCACAGTGCGTGCCAGTAGTGCATAACTTAGTGGATCGCCTCTCCTTGCCAATATACTATTGAAGAGGTGGATTGGGGGGTGCTACGGAAACTCGGAAGAGGTGATGCATCTGTCACGTCATGACCAGATTCACTACCCGGCCTCATGAGTCGACGAACATCTGCGTTATACATTGGCGGAATTGCCTGATAAGTTATAATACATGCTGCTCTCTTCTGTGATCAGACCAATAGGTCTAAAACTATCTCATTGTGCATTGCCAGATAACATCATGACTTTGACCAGATTGACAACTCTGGCACCATTCATCTTTTTCGAAGGTCTTTGAATCAGACCGCAGTCAGTCGTCTTTTTGATGCTCAGGGCTTCGCCAGCTGTTCTTTGCGGAAGAAAAGCAAAAAGCCAGCACTGCAGTCCGGTGTTAGCGTATGGTCCGCATCACGACAAGCAGGAAAGGTATTGCAACGTACCAGATGATCAATTGGCAGAATAGGGCCACCCAGAACCATGCATTCGCCACCGCGCTGACCCCAAAGGTAGGGTCAGGAGAGACTGGCCCGGGGCCAAGCTTGTTGGGACCAAAGCCTCGGGCGGCGATGGTCGCAATGGATCCGAACACTTGGGAGCAGATCAAGGTGAAGAGCATGTGCGTACGCGTCAGGGTTTGGAGCAGAATAATGCCGAACCCGAGACCCTGGATACTATCGAGGACACCAAGCCACAGCCAGAGACTGCGAGATGCCAGCGCCCCACCGACATAGCCTCCAGAGACCCAGGGCAGGTAGTACCCTATCCCCGAAGTGGCCCACCAGATCTGCGCCCATCGTGGTGCCAGCAGCCCGCAGGCTACCAGGGGGAGGAACCAGCTATGGGCCTTCAGATACCGGGCCACGATGAACAGGAAACCTGCCCAGACGAACCCGAAGAAGACAACACACAAGATCACGATTTGCCAGGCATGAGCGTGGCTGGAGGACCAGAGGACTACAAATCCGGTCAGTGAAATGACAGCCAAGGGATGGGGGGATGGGGGAACATACAGTTCCAGTTTCGGCCATAGGGCGCACTGAGGAAGAAATTCGCCAACAGGACATAGACGATATTCCAGAGCACAATCTTTCGACGAACGACTGCCTTGTAGAAAGAGGCGATCTTGCCGGGAGATTGGTGATAGTAGTTGGGCAGTCCGTGGAATAGCAGAAGCCCAACCGCAGCCAGCGCTACTGCAATGGGGTAGCAGATGGCACTGGAGAAGAGAGAAAGTCAGGGACGGTCAATGGATATTCGATGCGCAAACGTGATCTCCAGTCGAAGATGAAGAGGCAGAAGCAGGCGACGAAGCAGAAAGGAGAAGAACTCACGTCATTTTCCAGGAGCCAGCGACCCCATCAGTGGTCGTGGAAACCCCATCACTAGAGGCTTTCGTCAAGACCGAGCCCCAATACCAGAGGGCAATGACATATGCGGATTGCAAACCCTGAGTCAGACAAGCCCGGAAGATCCAGACCTCCATGGGAGCGCCTCCCTCATCGCCGAAATTCAAGGCGAAAAACATGGAGCCGCTGGCTGACGCGACGGCATAAGCGCCGGTTCCAATGTTCTGAATCCACCCACGGGCGAAGGAGTTTGTCGTCCAATGCGCAGAGCCGATGAGCAAGAATGCCACCCCATAAAAGGCCCAAGGAAGAGAAAGGCAAATAGCCATCTTATAATACCGGTAGATCAGCCACCAGCAGATCGACGCAACAAGATACGTGGTTGCGATCCCATATAGCTTCACCGCCGTTTCGCCAACCTCGCCTGTCAACAGAGTAATCTGGTAGGAATTGGCCGCAATAATCTGTCCCAAAGCGAGGAGGATCGAATAGATCGGCCAATTTCCCAGCCGGATCTGCATCCAAAGTTTGACACCGGAAGGAGGCCTGTAGTCCTTGCCGAGCAGGAACTCATCATCCGGTTCCGAATCTTGCTCGTGGCTGCTGCTGCAGTTGGTGATGCTTCGGTCCTCACGAGTGTTAACAGAGACAGAAGACACGCCATTCTTGTCATCGCGGAAGATCGAGGGCGCCGGGGATTTCAGGCGACCCAGCTTTGCGTCGTGGAATCGCTCAAACCACTCCTTTTCGCTGGTGATGAGGAACTTTTCAATGCATAGCTCGGACTCCGAGTTGCCACCGGTCAAATTCTGCAATTTCTGATCGAACATAGCATGGTATTCGCCAGTACTATCCGTGAAAAAGGGATCCACTTTCTGTAGCCTGAAATCCTTCTTCTGCCCCGTGACCATGTCAACTGACAGGAGGGATGCACTGCTCAGCCGGTGGTTGACCTCACTGAGGCCCATGGGAGGCAGCAAGCCCATCTCGCCCATCGAGCTTGTTCGTGGTGTGCCGGGTGATGTTGGGATTTGAAGTTGACTGTAGCTGGAGATTCGCGAGCTAGGCATGGCCGTTAGGCCCGACTGCTGAGCAGCTTGCATGCGGCGCGCTGCCTCCAGTTCCGCAGAAGTAGGGGTGTATTCGTTGTCCTGGGGATGATCTGGATCGACATCGAGGGCCACGTGTTCTTCAAGGCTTTCCTCCATGACAGATAGATCATCTGTCGGTCCTTCAGCCCGAATAGCGCGAGGCTGATGGCCGGGCCCGGAACGGACGCCCAGTGAAAGTTTGCGTTGCAGGCCGGAGACCACTCGTTCGCCGGACTCCGGTTTGGCGATGAATTCACTCAGTCGGTTGAGGTTGGTATAGCTGCTGTCACGCGAAGGACTCAGGGGTGTCTGCATTCCCGGTGGGAGTCCTGAAGCAGAGTGTAGCGGCCGGTTCAATCCGCTGGGCTCGTGCAAAGAAAGCCCTGAAAGGGTCGAAGAGCGCCCACTGGCATTTCCTTTGGCCGCCTTTTTGTGGACACGGATTGCCGTGGTCTGGAGGATCTCCAAGTCCTCCACCCACTGGGCCACTGGAAATCTTTGTTTCGCGGAACGAGCTCGCATCTGGGCACGGATGGCCGGCTTCGACTCCAAGGCAGCGTCGATTGCTTGTTTGAACTGGTCGAGAAGATGATAGGTCGAGGTTGACTCAACATTATACCACCAGCCCGGCATCTGGCCCAGCCCACCAACCCGAGCACCCACCCCCAATGCCCCCTTTCGACCAAATTCAACCGCTACCAGGCCAAAGGGCTCATCGCGCGAGGGAATCAGCGCAAACTCTGCCCCTGAGAAGATATACGGGGGGAGAGAGGTGAACTCAGGCCGGGAAAACACTCGACCCGGATAACGCTTCATGATGTGGTCCAGTTTTAATGCGGCAAACTTTCCATACAAGTCAATAACAGGCCCGACACAGATCAATTGGACTCCCGGGTGGGTCTCTAGAATCGAGGGCATGATATCGGCAATCAGGTCAATACCTTTCTGCATGGACCAGCGACCGACGAACACAAAAAGCTCGGCATCGGGGTTCGGCTCGAGACCAGCCCATTCTTGCGCTTGGAGCCTGAGAGCAGCGCGTCCTTGCTCATAGTCGGAATCGACCTCCACCTCATCACGTTGTATGGCCAAGGCTTGCTCCGGACTCCACTCTCCCAAGTCGGAGGGATCAGGATTGGGCAAGTTGCCCACTTTGTGCAATCCCCAGAAAATAGGGTACCGGGCATAGGACCGCTTGCCATACTTGCGCGACACGCCTACCGCTCCATAGCCATGTTGATGAACGCGTAAATAGCTTGCTCCGGCATGGAGGAGGTTGAATACCTCCCCAAATTGCACATACTGCTGCACTACCTCAGCACTGAGATTGAAGACTGATCGAACCTCTTCTCGCTCACTGGCTGTTCGCAAGGGCCAAAGACCCTGGAACTCTGCATTATGCAACGAGAGGCAAACGGGAATCGTCTCAGGGAGCAAGTATAGAGGTGCTAGGGATCCATGGTAGTCATTGATATGGTACAGATCGATAGGAAAGCGTTTGCACGCGGCTGCAATACACTGGTTCCAAGCCGAATAGTATACCGCACTATGAAGATCATCCATGCGGGCTGGGTAAGGGTCTGACTTGGTTTGCTGGCGGAACACAGGCGCATCGAGAAGAATATAGGTGATATTATTCAGGATGTGGTACTGGACCTGCACCTCATAAATCGTCCCCATGATAGTCACCTCCATAGGCTCAGCCGGAGTACCGATAGGGTAGTCCACCCCCCCAACGCAGGGAACCACCCAGATGAGATCCTGGTGGCTGAGGGTCTTCCCCATCAATTGTGCCATGACCCCTAGACCGCCGATTTTGATCTTGATCTCCCAATCTTCAATGTCATATTCCATCGTCGCGATCAGGACCATGCGTCTCTTTCCGGCTGCAGCGCTAATGATGGGATTGGCCGTCTGTAGCAACCCCGATTTGTTGGCCAGCCGCATCAAGGGGTTGAGTCGGCTGTATTCCCCTCCCGCGGTATGATCCTTCTTGAACAGTCGGCGGCGTAGAGCAATCGAGAAGACTGGTTGTTTCTGACTCGCACCCACTGCGTTGAATTTGACCTTATAAAAGGACTTCATGAAGAGCCAAGCGCATGCTGCAGCTGAGAGCGGCGGCACGATCCAAAATAACACAAACATCGCGATCTGTGTAGCTTGATGTCCCACGGGAGAAAGAGAATACTTCATTGTCGCATCGTCGATGATCAGCTTCCAAGAGATGTAAGGAGAAGGGGGGTGCTCCGTGATGTTGATCACGGTTGTTGATAGCGACGAGGGCGGCATCCGATCCAGTACCGAGTCGTTATCGGCGTCGCCCATGACCCAGCCCTCATCAGGCTTCCCATCTGGATTCATTCCCCAAATGCTAACCTGGCCATAGGCTGGCCATTCGTATGTGAAATGGTATTTCCACAATCCATCCGTCGTATCCTGGCGTATGACGTTGTCCAGACCAGCATCATATCCATATTCGTTGTAGGGGCCCTCCCAGAAGAGATGTGGAAAGCGCCGAGTAACTTGATGCGTCCACCCCGTGTCGCCTTCTTGGACGTAGTCACTGCTGCCCGTCCATCGGCTCCAGTATTCGGTGCGAACGTGGTAGCCCTTCCAAGCCTGCTTGCTAGTGCCCGACCACGAGTTTTCCGTGATGGTCGTATTGCCCCCCGTATAGTCCATCCATTCCGAGAAAGACGACCCCCAGTTCGTGGAGTATCGCCACTTGTCTGCGCCGGCGGCATGGTGCTGGATGTATAGGGACCCGTTGGAAAATTGGTGGAGCAAGCTACTAGAGTAATTAGCGCTAGGATAGATCATCGGGTTGTCGATCTGCCCCACGCGCAGAAGGAAGTGGTCGACCGCATCGGTGGTCTCGTTGTTGTAGGTATTGCTGGCATTGTTGATGGTCACGCGATGAATCCCATTGTAGACGCCAGTCAGATTCCCCTGCCACACCCATGCGCTGGGAATATATCCTGCCCATGTGCTGCCGGTTTCGTTGAGCGTAGCAGCCTTGCAACTGACACTGTCTGTGTCCACCGAGGGAACTTTCCCTACTTCCGTAGAGGAGTTCAGTGAGATGGCACTTGTCACCGAATCGCAGTCCATCGCTTCGGAAAAGTAAAGCTTGATCTGGAGTGTTTCGTCTTCGCTGGCGGCGACGGTAGAGAGGACAGGAGCATCGTGGCCTGGGTAGAAGCTTGTGACCATTGGACGGGGCTTAACGAAGCGATCTCGCGGGACATAAGCACGGAACTCGTAGGCATCCATGGTCATATTGGCTAAGCAGCCGTTGTATGCTGTAGATCCATTGATCGCCAGCTTTTGCGGGCTGCTGACCAGCTTGTGTTCATCAAAGGGATGAAAAAGATTCTTCACCCAGGTGCCGGTGTCAAACGGAGAGATCAATGCGGTCGAATTGTCGCTGCAGTCGAAGCTATACTTAATTGTTCGGTTAGTATTGTGGTATACCAGCCAAACGGGCTGGTTCTTCTCATCCGACCCTAAATCCTGGTAGCCTGAACTGATATCACGCAGGACTGACCACAGCCCAGTCTCGGTAGCGGTTCCACTCGAGCCTGGGTAGTAGACCTCTTCCGTGTGATTCGAGAGTTTGGTGAGGTTATAGCCATCGTTAAGCACAGGGAAATCCACGCGCATCTGGTACATGTGTTTGATGATATTCCGCGCCGGATGAGAGGGATCGCGATGATCATAAGATACCGTTGGGTCTTTGCAGGCAAGGCGACCTTTAGTAATAGGCCAGTCATAGTAGGTTGAGGAATCCAGTGAGAAGCACCCATGCATCTGCCAGGCCGTTGCCGGTGACATGACCTGGCGGCCAAAGATGTAATTCGACGCGGTGGCGTCCAGAACATAGAAGGCCTGTTCCTCCCCCCACAGAAGGAGAGGAATTCCAGGCAGAAGCAAGGTGGTAATAAAAAGACCCAGCAGCTGGCGCTCGATCCCTTTCTCCAGTGCTGGCCAGCGAAACACATCTTGATTGGTGACCCCGTACATGTGACGAGGATCGAAGACACCGGTGTTAGGGTTGACCAAGTCGTTGGAAATCACCATCTCCTCCCAAGCCTCGATGAAGTCCACTGGGACATCATATCCCGCGGCTAGGTTCCCATCCATACCGAGAAACCGCTCGAGTGCACGGTAAACAGAATAATGGAACGCTGCGCCATCGATTGCATTCATCCCCTCCTGCCGCAGGAAGTACTGCGGCAATGATGTATTGGTGAGGTTCATTGCCACCTCAGCCGAGGACGGGTACTGATCCGGCTGTCGGCCCCGGCCCAGGTACACGGATCCAAAGGTATTGCCACCAGTGATCTCTCCAGCGATGAAGAAATTCTCCTTCCCTACTGCACGGGCGCATTCGCGATAGGCGGCCGACATGTCACTGAGGGCATCGACGGTGGCCTGGGTTGCTTTGTCATAGCGAAATCCATCAATATCGAGCTGGTAGATGATCATGCACGAATGTCGGATCAACCGCTGGCGAACTGAGGGATGCCATTCTCGCAGGCGATCCTGCACCGAGGCAAATTTGGCTAGTTCGCGTTCCCAATCCGCATACACTCCGAAGGCTTCGATGTCGCCGTACTGATCGAAATCGCTGTCGTAGCAGCCGACAAGGGAATCGGTAACCGTCTTCTGGACTGGGTAGCCATTCTCATACCAAAATCGGGGATAATCGCAGGTCTCATTATAGCTGTTTCCGATATCGAAATCGACGTATCGACGAGCGCTTTTCCACTCGACTTGGTGCTCCTTCACGGTGAAGGGGGTGGTGGTGTTCAAGTAACCTTGGAAGCCAATCAAATCCCCCATGGTGGCGATCGTATTGTCGAGAACAACGTACATCCCTCGCTTGTGAATCTCCGTGATTGCATGTCGCCATTGTGTCAGGTTGCCGTAATGGCCGTCGAGCAAGGTGGTGTCCAGCGCCGAATAACCGTCGTATCCCCAGGGCTGGTTCATGAGAATGGTGCCGGCCAGATAGATACCCTAGGCGCCAATTCGGTCAATAGTTCCCCAACTGACTTGGGCTTGTCTTCACCAACCTTGATTCCCATGCCCTGTAGATAGTCCAAAGTGTCGAGTAAGCCCGCGACATCCCCCCCGTGGCGCATCTGGGTCGACGAGATGTCATGTTCCCATATAGATTTATTGTAGTTGTCGTTGGTCGGATCGCCGTTCACAAACCGATCCAGCATAAGGGTATAGAATGGAAATCGCCAGTTATCCGGTGAGGCAACGTAGTCGCCCGTGTGATTCGGCCATTGACCCCAGTAGTCGGCGGGATTGGTGGCAGTTTTGTTCTCGTTGAGGTTGTACGCGGCGAGCGATTCATTGTAGGGCCAAGCGGCGGCCGGCAAGACTCCTACTAGCAATAAGAGGGTCAGGAAGGTTGGAACCAGGCCGGCAAGCGCCCATTTCATGTTTGCTGGGCAGCACAACAAGCTGCGTCTTGAGCAGTGGGAAAAATAGCAACCCCGATGCTTGTGAACCTGATCATAGGTGGACACGGTACTACACTCCAACACTTCACAAGAGGCAAAACAAGTAGCAAAGGTTGAGACCAAGTCGGTCGAGAAAGAAGACAATTATGTGCAGGGGGTGGAAACGAGCGTGGGAAATTAGGTCAAGTTAACAATGAACAAACAAGATGCCAACAAACACATTGGGGATGAGGAGTAGGTCTGATAAGCTGGATTATTGGAGATCTCGTCTTGCACCAGTCCGGTTTTGACCGGGTCGAGGCTCGCATTACGGATTACGAATGCATACTCTGCAGGCTGTTGCCACGACCTTTCTAGTGAGATATTTTTAGAGTGGCCTAGCGAAGTTGAGTCTTCGAATTGACTTATGGGTCTATGAAGAGGAGACAAGTAGCTAAAAATTCTTCCAGGACAAGACCGCGAGCGCACAGTACGTATACTTGGTAAGTTGGTATCCTACTTACTAGCACTAGCCACCACATGCCCTAGTCAGGTACAGTACCAATCACATAACCTGGCCTTTGTTGCATGATACGTACCCAGTCAAATCACTGTCTGTGCTTGGAAGTCCAGAAAGTTCAGGAACAGCGTTGCAGCGGCCGTAAATCTCTCGTCGGCCTTTCTGTTTTTCATTTTTAATTCATTTTTTGTTTTCATTTTGCTTTTGCATAGTACGTATGCTTAATGGTTTAGCCGCTTGGCCACCGAAGCTTGGAAGCGGCAGTGAAAGATCTCGTTCGTTGCTTTTGACTGGCCCCACTCAGGGCTGGGTTTTTGTCCCACTTCTTCCCCACTTCCAACCAACGAGGATGACAAGGCTGGTGGGGCGCAAACACAGGGGCTTACGCAATGCTTTCCTTCTTAGCTTCAATATTACCCCGTCGCAAATCCGCTTTTTATCTAGTAGACTAGTCTATGACTCTATGGACTGGTTATATTACTGCCTAGTTCTGTTAGCAGCTAGATAGGTTCCCTCCCTCTCTAAAAATGGCTAAAAATGGACAGGGGAGCCGGATCATGACCACTGACTACTTTTCGGGCACGATGCGAGGTATACTAATCCCTCACGCTGGGGCTTTTTGTCTTCGATGATGCGTCGTGCATCTTGTTGACTTGACCCTGCCAGCATCGTCGCCTTAGTCCTGCTATACTATGTTCTTATCATTCCCTTCTCCGCTCACTTCATCGGACATCCTCAACTCCCTCATTTCCCCGTGGACGATAAGTAGCCGTGTTCATAGCCGAGCCTGAACAACTAATCCCTGCTATCTAATCAACTCGTGCTGGGCCATCCTATGCCCAGTTATTGTGCAGAGATAGAATAGAGCCACAATGCTGCAGTCTATGGCTCTCGTGCTCCGGCAAAGCAACACGATCTCTCACCTTTTCTACCTCTTCCTCCTCCTGGCCTATTGCTCCACTCCTACCCTTGCGGCAACAACTGAGCAATGGAAAACCCGCTCCATTTATCAGACGATGACCGATCGGTTCGCTCTCACCAACGGCTCGACCACCACCGCATGCAACGTTACGGAAAACAGCTACTGTGGGGGGACTTGGCAGGGGACGATCAACAAGTTGGATTACATCCAAGGGATGGGATTCGATGCCATCATGATCTCGCCCGTGGTGAAGAACATCGCCGGCCGATCCAAGGACGGGGAGGCCTATCACGGGTACTGGCCACTCGACCTCTACGAGATCAACTCTCATTTTGGCAGCCGGGAGGATCTTGTGAAGCTGGCGGAGGAGGTGCACGCGCGGGGGATGTACTTACTGCTCGATGTTGTGATTAACAACATGGCCTATAACACCGACGGGGAAAATCCAGCGACTCACATCGACTATACCGTCTTTCCCCAGTTCAATGGCTCCTCATATTTCCACCCATACTGCCTGATCACGAATTGGAACAACTACACCGAGTCGCAATGGTGTCAAACCGGCGACAACTACACCGCGCTGCCGGACCTCTACACGGAGCACACCGGCGTGCAAGACACCTTGATGACCTGGAGCAAATCGGTCATGAGCAACTACTCGATCGATGGGCTTCGCATTGATGCCGCCAAGTCCCTCACCCCGAGCTTTTTGCCGACGTATGTGGAAACCGTGGGGGGTTGGATGACGGGTGAAGTCATGGAATCCAACGCCAGCATCGTGTGCAATTATCAACAGGAGTATCTGCCCAGCTTGCCCAACTACCCTCTCTACTATGCGATGATCACTGGATTTCTGAACGGGGAGCCGGCTTCCCTGCTCGAGGAAATCGCCACGATCAACCGTCTCTGCCCGGACGTACCGGCAATGGTCAACTTCATCGAGGACCAGGATGTGGATCGCTGGGCGTACATGAACGACGATATCATGCTGGCCGAGAATGCACTGACTTTCATGATGCTGTTTGACGGCATTCCCTTGGTATATCAAGGTCTGGAGCAACGCATCGTTGATTCCAACCGAGCCGCCCTGTGGACCACCGACTACGACACCAACGCGACACTCTACAAGCTCATCACAAAGCTCAACGCCATTCGCAAGCATGCCATCAATCTCGACGCCGACTACATAAACTCCCGGACTTATCCCCTCTACCAAGGTGGAAGCGAATTGGCCTTCTGGAAAGGGAGCTACGGGCGACAGGTGATCATGCTTCTGTCCACGCAAGGCTCCAACGGGTCGGCCTATGATCTGACGCTTCCCGTGAGCTATGGCGCCAGCGCCGTGGTGACCGAGGTGCTGAACTGCGTCAACTACACCCTCAACACCAACAGCGAACTCGTGGTCTCTATGGACAAGGGGGAGCCGCGGGTCTTCTTTCCCGCTTCGATGATGCCCGGCAGTGGGCTATGCGGCTACAATGCCAGCAATGTGACTTACTCGGAGCTCCGCCTGGCGGCCGTGAGCTCGAACTCTTCCTCTGCCGGTGGCCACACAGTCGCGTCATTGGCACCTGGACTGTTTTTCGCTTCGCTGCTGTCGCCTTTCTTGGCAGGTCTCGCACTTTAGGCGGCCGCATTTGGCGAATGGCAGTCGGAATGCTTGTTGTAAGATAGCAGCTCGGCGAGGTGGGGCGACTTCAAGTGCTGAGCCCTACAGCTTGCTCGTCGCGATGGCTTTATGACCAATGAATGACATTGTTTCTCTTCAGGGTGCCAACACTTCATCTTGGGGTCTAACACTTGAGGCTTGGAGGTCGTCTGCTGTTCCCCGACCCTCGCAATGTCAAATCCTACTCCCTTATTAGCTGCATCCATGGGGCTCGTATGGCCATCTTCCTCAACTTTATACTGGTGAGGCTTCCAATGTGTGAGCAGTTGCCTTGACCTTCTCGCATCACGTATTAAACAGCAAAGGATCAACGACATCTTCTCTCCAGCATTGTAAACCAGTCTCTTCATGCCTTGAATATCTATCCCGGTTGGGATAAGAGCGTGTTAGATCCCAAACACACTACGAGAACGTACGAGGTATATGAACCACAACGAGAAGACACTCGCCACATGAGGTAATATCTGAGCCACTTGAGTGAATGAACATCTGCTCCGTACAAGACACTCGAGCACCACAGGTGTCGATTCCAAGTCATTTGTAAGATATTTTACATGTTGCAAGTGCCCAAGGCGAGTCCCGGCCGTTCTGTCATCCACATTACTTCCTGTGAAGCCCTCAGAGGAAGATGTAGTTCGTTCCCAACTGAAACGAATCTCGAGATAGGGAAAAGCAAGGATGCGATTCCTGACAGGCACCGATGAACAGTACACCGTGGACCTTCCACCCGCTCTTCACCCCGAATACATCTTTGCTGACTTGAAGCATCATTACCACGAGCCCTCATCACACCCTTACTCAATGTAGGGATGGTATCAGTTCTCCATCTATTGCTATCACGGTCTCTTTCGACTCGGTTCAGCCCCAGAAGCCTACAGCTACGCCTCATCCACGGAGATCTGCCTCGAAAATCATGAATTGATCAGACTATGCTGACACGGCGGCTCAAACTCGCAACCAGACTGGACAACCTCCATCATCCCATCGACCTCAAGTCCCTTGGTCTGCCGCGGCCGCCGATCAGTACACGTAAACAAAGTCCTCGTTCATCCGATCCGTCACGTCATGCAGACCGTTGTCCTGGTCAATTTCCTGGCGGTAGTTGTGGACCTGCTCGAGCTGAACGACGTCGCCCTTGAGCTGCTCCTCGTGCGCGGGGGTCGCGGCGGCCCCGTCGACGGTCGGGTCACCCTTGCCCAGCTCGCGGCGCTTGCGCGCGTGCTGCTTGTTGAGATACATGAGGTAGAAGGGGATCAATCTGATCTTGGTGAGTCTGAGGCCACGGTGGAAGCAAGTTGTCGTCAGGAAAGAAGAAAGAAGGGGCACGTACGCAGACACAACACCCACGACCACGAACATGACCAGGTTGGCGATGAGACCCGTGCGGTACAGCGGGGCCTCGTTGGTCGAGTACAGCAGCGGGCCGATGACATTGCCGGCGCACATGCCCACGAATACCACGCCTGAGGTGCACTTCTTCTTGGTGTCCCCGCCGGTGTTCTGGGCCTGCCAGGCGTAGATGAGCGGGGTGATGGCTGCCAGGGTGGAGACCTTTCCGGATGTGTCAGCCATTGTTCTCGACTTCCAAGAGGATGGGAAGGTCAAGTGGTACGAGAGACATACCAGGTAGTATCCGAACAGTAGCACGCCTTTCTGCTCGCGCGGCACCGTGAGCATCAGGATCGTGCCCACGGTGGGTAGGACGCTGATGCCGGCGATGGTCCAGCCCTTGGACCGGATCCGCGTGGCCACCCAGCCCGTGCCCAGGATCGAGAGCACCTGGATCACCCCGAAAGGGATGTTGAAGAGGATGGTCTCGAAGCTGCCGAAGCCGAAGGAGCTGACGATCAGGGAGCCGAAGGTCCCGATGCCGCCGCTGGCGATGCTGCATCAGAACGTCAGGGCTGGGATGTGTCACGGGGCGGAAATCAGGGGCGACTTACGAGATGGTAATGATGGCGACGAACCAGCCCCAGGTCTTCAGGTCCAGGGCCGTCTCCCACACGTGCTCCCAGCGCCACTGCCGCGTCGCGATCCCCATCTGGTTGGCGCGAAGCCGCTCCGTGGCGATGATCCGTTCCCGCATGGTGAGATACTTGGCCTCCATGGGGGAGTCGGGCATCAGCCAGAGGACCACGGCGGAGTAGGCGACAGTCAGCAGGCCGCAGAAGAGGAAGATGGTCTGGTAGCGGTACATGGAGCCGTGCTGGATGTGGCCGAGCCCGTAGGTGAGGAGACTTCCCACGATCGAGGTGACGCCGTTCATCGCGTTCCAGTAGCTGGTGCGCAGCGTCTGCTCGCGCCGCCGCCACCACATCTGGGTGATCGCCACGCAGGAGGGGGCGATGAGCGCCTCAAAGGCGCCCAGCACAAACCGCATCCCCAGCAGCGACTTGAAGTCGGTGCATGCCGACATGATGGACAGTGCGGACCCCCAGAAGAAGATCGCCCCAGCGAGTACCTTGCCCGTTGGGAGCTTGACCAGAGCCAGTGCCGCGAGTGGCTGCATCACCAGCTCCGCTAGATACAAGATCGAACCCAGCCAGGAGTACTGCCGGCCGTGCAGATGGGCATCGGTCGTGAGGCCGAAGATGGAGACGTAACTAAAGTACGCGTCAGCGGCAGCTCGTGACACCTGGGCACTAAAAAATCCAGATACCTACCTCAGGGAGCTCTTGTCTAGCTGCTGGAAGAAATACGCCCACAGGATGATCACCAGCACCCGCTTGTCGATCCGCCGCACTACTGCCTTCTCCTCCTCGGGTGTAAATTCGACCTCCTCCGCGGCTCGGTTGGCCAGGAACTGAACAGCATTGGAGCTTGCCGTGTACGTCGGAGGCTCGACAGGGGAGATGTCGTCCATGTTCTGCGCCGTCATGGTGGTTGACGATGGTGCTGATGTTGGTGGGATGGGATGAGAGAAGGGAATCCTCTAAGTCCAACCTAGCGGCGTAAAGGTTTTTGTGCCTCGGTAGCCAGCCAGATGATGAACAATTCAGCTAGGGTATGAGAGGACAATGATTTCTTATATCCCGGTCGTTCCTTCAAAGCCGCTAGACTGCAGAAATGCCTCCCTTGTCGGATCACGGGGACAGAAAGAATGCGGAGGCATGACAGAAGGGGGCTTGAAGTCTAGCTAGGCGCCACATGGGACGAAGCTACTTTTCGCACCAATGGGGAATTCCAGGGGAGGACAGGGCGTAACAACGAGCTGACCTCGCCTTTAGATTGCAATATATAATTCGAATAGAAAATTCATAAACAAGTTGCACTGCAACGTAGGGGATCGAAACCAGTTGCGCGAGACTTCATGGCATGACTACCTAGGCTTGGGGTACCCCACAAATCCGCCGGCGGCCATTCGCATTCCATACTGAAGCGCAGCATTATGGTTAGAGCGTATTGTATTCTTGATGGTCTTTCTTCCGCTTCAGCCGTCCCCATTTCTTCCGTCTCAATTATCCGCTTCCCCACGTCTTGCCCGCATTCCGCTGGGTGCTCTTGGCGCGGCTTCCCCACATCATCCTGGACGGATTTTTTTGCCCGCTTAGGGCATGGCGTTGTGTTAGCAGGACACCAGCACCAGCAGCATATCGCGTGTTACAACTAGTAGAAGCGAAAGAGGGCAAAAGAGAGGGGTTTGAAAGATGGTGGAAATATTCTGATTGGCTATAGGTCTATCACACTACCTCTAAACGATATTGCGGTCTTTGTTCACCTCCATGAACTTACAAGAGCGTACTATCAATAAGGAAGTGCATATCGTCAAGAAGAAGATAATTTCACTTTAAATCACACACTTAAATCTAAGGTCTATGTAACTAGCCAAATGAATCTAGGGCAGTGTGAGAAGATCACAAACGTGGACGACCTGACCGGTGCGAATGGCACGGTTCGCCGCCATGCCGGTCAGAATGGAGGCAGCGCCATTGACATGGTTCGCGGCGCGTTTGAAGTCATCCTGCTCCGGGGGATCACCGCCGAACAGCTCCCTGAGCATGAGGGTATCCCCTCCGCCATGCCCACCCGCCGTCTGCTTGACCTCGATCTCCCGTGGCGGCTCGAACAGTGGGCGCAGCAGCAGGGTGATGCGCTCAGCCGCACCCTCTTGGGCCTGCTCGCCCCCGGAGTTGACGTAGCTGCTCTCGACGACTTCGGCCTCGAGTCGGCCGCCGGTTCCGTTAAAGCTGATGCGGAAGCCTTCCCAGGGGGCGTAGGCTGTCAAGGAATAGGTCAGGACCGCGCGGTTCTCGTAGCGGACAATCACGTTCATTGTATCCTCGATGCTGATGCCGTCGCTGAAGACGCTCTGGTCGCGGTAATAGGAGTCCTCGTGTTCCGCATCGAGGTAGAGGGCCTTGAGAGTAGGGTTGCGGTCGAGGTGGAGGGCGAAGGGGTCGTCCTGGGCGGCGGGGCTGCCGTGGGCGCGGGTGTAGGACTGGCGCACCCCGCGACTCTCCGCATTCTCCTTGCCGTAGAAACGCAGGTCGCCCTGCGCAAAGACGGTGGCCGGGCGCGACTGCAGCCACCAATTGACCAGGTCGAAGTGGTGGGTGGATTTGTGGATCAGCAGGCCGCCGCTGTTCCGGGCGTCGCGGTGCCAGCGGCGGAAGTAGTCGGCGCCGTGCTGGGTATTCAGCATCCACTCGAAGTGTACACTCGTCACCGTGCCAATGGCCCCGGACCGGAGGACCTCAAAGATCTTGCTGTTATGCGGCGCATACCGATAGTTGAAGGTAACGCGCACATTCCGCTGCGTGCGCTCCACCGCGTCGAAGATCTCCCGGCATCGCGGCGCGTCGATCGTCATCGGCTTCTCCGTCACCACATTGCAGCCCAACTCCATCGCCCGCACGATGTAGGTGTGGTGCGTGCGGTCAATCGTCGTGACAATTATCTCGTCCGGCCGCGTCTCTGTCACCATCCGGTCGAAGTCGGCCGCCAGATACGTAGGCACTAGACCTCTCCCGAGGCTCTCGACCTTGGAGCGGGCGTAGTTGAGCCGGGTCTGGTTGGTGTCGCACAAGGCCACCAGCTCACTGGTCTCGCTGAAGTCGCGTGCGAGACTGGTGTAGAACAGTCCGGCACGACCCCCGGTGCCCACGAGGGCATATCGCCTCTTTGGAGAAGACAATCCTGTTTGTGTCATGTTGCGAAGATTCGGAGGGTGGGCGGAAGGTGTAGACAAAGATAGAGGCAATTCTTCTCTTCCAGCCAGATTGCTTGACATATATAGAGCCAAGGTCTTATTTCTCCATTTCTCTTATGATTGGTGGCATTTGGTAAGGTCGTATGCAGGTTTGAGAGGGGGAAGCAGGGCATCAACCGGATATTTTCAAATTGCCGGATGATGCGGGGGGCGGGGCAAGCGGGTAAATTCCTGGGGAGGGTCCGAAGCAGTCGACTGTCCTCACCTGCTCTACCTAACAACAACGACAACTGACCATCTTTTGTGTTATTTCCAAACCTGCATGAAACTGGTGGAGAAGAACCATCCCTCGCGCACATCATTCGCGGATTCTTTGTCTTCCAAAGCGGGGTTGTACTATACAGACACATGCAGATCGCACGGATAGAGGATCGATGGCCAATATAAAGGCAAAGCCAAGAGTTCCTGGGCCCCGACCAAAGAACCCACAAAGCAGAAACTGCAGCAGGAGTCGTCCATTGACTCATGCTTTGCCCAGTCTCAGTCATAATGATACCCTCGAAGACGCTCGCCCTCTTAACATGTGTGGCGCCGGGTATGGCAGCCAAACCGGCTGCATTCTACTTGGCGGGTGACTCGACCACCGCCGCTCAGTCATTTAGGGGTGGTAGGTGGGGGGTAGGATTCCTCGCGACCCTCACCGATGGGGCCATTGGCACTGATCTGGGGTACAACGGGGACACCACTGCGAGTTTTGTGGCCGGGGGAGCCTGAGCGAACGTCATCGATGCCGTCACCCGCAGTAAGATCTCTTATCAGCCCTATGTGACCATCCAGGTGAGCAAGGGCCCTTTCCCAAGAAGCAAGCAACCAGCGGTCATAACTGCATCTGACGGACATCTATCTCGGACACTCTAGTTCGGCCACAACGATCAGAAGAATACCTCGGGGGTCACCCTCGAAGACTATGCCACGAATCTGCAGACCATGGCGGAGGCGGCGGTCACCGCAGGAGGAATCCCCGTACGTGAACACATCCGCATCACATCGTATCCCTCAGGGAGCCACACATTCATTTTTCCACCGGTGACCAGATCCTGGTGACTCCAATCTCCCGACGCACCTTCAACCCCACCACGGGAACGGTGATCGAGGACCTGGCCACCCAGCGGAACATCACCATCACCGTCGCAGAATCCATCGGCGTCGACTATATCGACTGAACGAGGCCAGCACCGTGTACCTGGACGCCATCGGGGCCACGGACGCAGCCAGCTACAACCGGATCACCACCGACTACACCCACCTGAGCCCGGTCGGCAGCGTCGTCTTCGGCAATATGGTGAGCTGGCTGCTGCTGACCACCACTTCGCTGGCCAAAAGCCTGAGTGGCTGGCTACACCGTCCCCAACGCCGAATCGTCGCCGCTGTCGTCAATGGCACCTACATTTACCCCGACGTGTAGAGCGTAGAGAATGCGAGTGTCGCGAAGGTGGATGTCAGGTTGATTGAGAAAGTTTGACTTTCGTCTGGGCACATGGCAAGAAAGGTGTGCGGAGCTACTTCGTGCCGCTCAGTTCTATACACCTTATTTGTATTAAAGCAATCGAGGGATACTGAGGGACTAGTACTAAATGAACGATGTTTGATTTCTGTGAAGAAGAACTCGTCTTGTAAGAGCAATACTTACATTTTCTACGTGAGAAGACTCGCAGCAGGGATCGTCCAGTCCAGGCAGGTGGTAGCATGATATCTGAGGCTGCGGAGGAGACATGTATTGAACCTGCCCCTGTGTCGAGGAACCAAGACATTTGACGACGGGTACCAGCCTGGACTTCGTCGGCCGCGACCTCGGCGCTGTACGCCTACGGCCATGAGACCGTTGCCATCGGCGGCTCAAACGAGGAATGGGCCAGCGGGTCCAATCTGCCCATGGTAATGGAGAATTCGGGTGCCACCTCCTCCGCCGAGTCCCTGCTAATGGCCTCGCTGGCGGGCGGCGCCTTTTACAATGCCTACGAGTACATGGGCCCGGACAACTACGGCCTATACTACCCCACGAGCACCAGCACGCGGGACTTTACTCCCGTCGCGCGCAGCTCCTACGTTGCTGATGTCGTGGCGACCAACAACTGCCCGCCGGCGCCGGCGGCACCCGCCTCGTCTACTTCAACCCCTCCAGCAACAGCACCCTGGACCAGCGCAGCATCGGGGACTTCATCGTCAGCTACAGTCCCGCCTCCACTGGCGGCGTCGGCATTGGTATCCTCCGCAGCGCGACCAGACCCTGCTCCTGGCCAGCACGCGCAACTCCACCGTCACCATCGCCGGCCTGTCCACCTACGGCATAAGCGCCGTGGAATATGGCTACTACACCTCGGCCGGCAACTTCGTCGCCAACGGCACTGTCACCTACACCTCTACCTCGGCCGGTCTCACCGTCGCGGTGCTCCAGGATCAGCTGGTCCACATTGAGACGAAGACGGCCTTCACCTTGCCCTAAGTGGGTCGTACAATGGTCGTGGGTGCCGGTTGCTCCTGGGAAAGTAGTAGAACACACGAACACACGAACACGTGAATATCTGTGTATCTCCCGTACGGTCTCCTAATCCACGAAGATCAAGCTCCCTTACGCTGTGAAAATAGCTTCGAGGTCAATACAGTACCACTAAATCAGCTCTACACTCCACGAGTCTATCAGTGTTGATAAGCTTGCCGGGACCTTCCGAACCACCCCATAACCCAAACATCCCATCCACGTCAGGACGGCTCTTGTTGAACGAGAGTCTGCGTCTTCATGACGTCGTCACTTTCCACCTGGAATCTTCCTCCCTTTCAGATCCGACTCTAGACCTGGCCAAAAAAAAAAAACATATTACGTTCCCGAACACGAGCACTCATCCGTCACCCGCGACCACAGATAAGCATGCTTTATTATTCTCTCCACGGCTTACCCCGCACCACGATGTCAGATAAATACCTTCTCGAAGAATGTCTATCCGCTCCATCGTTCGTTCCACCCTGCAACCACGGCCCCTAAGCCAAAGAATCATGGCCACCGTCGCAGCACCCACGCACTACGACGCCATCATCATCGGCTCCGGCCAGGGCGGCGGCACGCCCCTCGCCAAGGCCTTCGCCGAGGCCAAACACAGAACCGCCTTGATCGAACGCGCCCATGTCGGCGGCTGCTGCGTCAACGAGGGCTGCACACCTACGAAAACCATGATCGCCTCCGGCAGGGTGGCGGCGCTGACGGGGCGGGGCCCGCAGTACGGGGTGCATCTGCCGGGATCGTCGCAGAGCGACGCACACAAACCGAACACGATCGTGGTTGAGATGGAGAGGGTCCGGCAGCGGAAGCGGGACATCGTGGAGTCGTTCCGGAGGGGCGGGGAGAGTCGATTGAAAGCCGCTGGGGTCGATGTCTTGATGGGGGAAGCGAGCTTCGTGGATGGGAGGACGCTGGCGGTGGCGATGCGGGATGGCAGCAGCAAAACGGTTACCGGCGGGACGATTGTGATTAATACAGGGTGTCGGCCGTCTGTTCCGGAGATTGAGAGTCTTGATGCGATTCCGCGGGACAGGGTCTTGGATTCGACCTCGGTGATGGAGTTGGATCGCGTCCCCGAGCATTTGGTGGTGGTTGGTGGCGGGTATATTGGGGTCGAGTTCGGGCAGCTGTTTCGGAGACTCGGGGCTAGGGTTACCATCCTCCATCGCGGGACGCAGCTGTTGCCGCGCGAGGATCCCGAGCTGGCGAGGATGCTGCTCGATATCTTCCGGGAAGATGAGATGGACGTCTTGCTGGATACGATACCCGTTCGTCTTCAGCCGGTCGCCGACGACAGTTTTGATCTTTCGATCACGTCGAAGCAAGGCGACCGAGTCCTAAGCGGCGTGTCACATATCCTCTTCGCGGCTGGGCGTGTACCGAACACTGAACAGCTAAAACTCGATGCGGCAGGTGTTGAGATCGACCCAAAGGGCTATATCGCCACCAACGAATTTCTGGAGACATCTGTGCCTGGCATCTATGCTCTGGGTGATGTCAAAGGCCCCCCGGCGTTCACGCACGTCTCTTACGACGACTTCCGGATCCTCAGGTCCAGCCTTGTGGCATCCCACCCGCCAGCGGCTAAGCAGTCAACCAAAGGCCGGCTGATTCCCTATGTGGCGTTCACTGACCCTCAGTTCGCGCATGTGGGATTACACGAGCACGAGGCACGAGAAAAATACCCCGACAAAAGGATCCTCACTGCGCTGATGCCGATGAGCTATGTAGCACGGGCCTTGGAGATCGACGAGGTCAGAGGAGCCATGAAGGCGATCGTTGATGGAGAGAGCAAGCTCATCCTGGGATTCTCATGCTTGGGCGTCGAGGGTGGGGAGCTGATGAGCGTGGTGCAAATGGCCATGGCGGGAAATTTGTCGTATGAGAAGTTGCAAGATGGTATCTTTGCACATCCCACACTTGCAGAATCCTTGAATAATCTTTGGGCGTTCTTGAAGTGACTCGTTGCCGGCGGAAGTAATTTGTTGGGTCATTCACTAGCCAGCTGGCCCCCATATATATATGCGTGTCAAGCACCGGTTCCATGTTTTGCTTACAGGGCGGAACTCTTCACGGCACGAAAAAAGCTAAACAGAGACTGAATAGGAAGATGCTCGTTTGAACTCTTGTGTTACATTAGTTCTACATCCTAGATACTGAACGATTTACGCGGTGAGAAGAGTCAAAAGGTGGCAAAAAAAAAATGACCAGACTGGGGCTCGATCCCAGGACCTTATCGGTGTTAACGATACGTGATAACCAACTACACCATCCGGCCAATTGTGTTTGAGAAGCAGAAAACAAAGTACATGTCCCAAGCAAGACATACATGTGTCCATGAGATGAAGCCGGAATCATACTATGAGTGAGGCTAACCTATGTCCTGATCTTCGAAACGTAGCCGGGGGATTTTGTGCTCGGTCGCAACCAGCCTGAAGTGGCTAGTGGTGGAGAACTGGACGGCCATAGCCGTGGTGGCATGGGTCAAAACAAAACGACTTGGCGGATACTTCTTCCAAAAAGAATTTCTTCCAGAACCTGGAGAAATGCGGACTTCTTCAGATTGGTTAGTAGGGTAAAATGTAACTTAGTGGAGATTCGGAAGCGGTGAAGCTGAGCAGCGGCTAAGTCTGGGTGAGTTACTGAGTAGTTACGCCCACCCGTGACACCAGGCCACGGACCTGTTCTGTTTGCGGTGTTTGCATGTGCATATTTTTCTGCCACATTCGAGTCGAAGCGAGACCTGACTTCGGCCATGGCATACATAGACGGAAGTGTAACGCGTATGATAGCCGCAAAAGAGCTTTTCCTGATGCTGGATCAGTGAAACGCACATTCTCACACACTGGGCCAATTCTGGACTCAAAGACGTTCCGAGCGACGGACCAAACGAGCTAGAACCCGACGGCATGGGTCGAGTCTTCGTGTATTCATAGATACCCGAATGTGGAAACCAGAGCATGAATGTGCTGGGGATGGTTGAACACGAGAACACAGGATGGAATGCAGGTGAGAAAAAACATCATTTAGGCCCACAAACTCTTGTTGTGAGTGCTGCGTAACTTCTCGTACTCAGGTAGAGCCCATTTGGCCATCCACTCAGACTCCAGAACCGGTTGAGCAGACGGTCGACCCTCCAGCCGAAATGAAAGCATCGAGCGCAACATCGAGTAAAGTGAATCTCGTTCGCTTGAGCCAAAGGGTGACATTCCCTCTTTTATCCGTGGTCGCTGCACGTTCGATTCAAAGCGATCCTCCAGTGTTCGACGCCTGGTGGGAGCGTTTGGCCGTCTAGACGATTGACTGGTTCAAGGACCGGCTCCCCATACTGCTCGTATAGCTTTTTTGTGGATAACTGATCAAAGTCACGGGGCAGTTGGAGTAGGATGTTTCCGCGATGAAGATCTCCATGGACGAAGCCCCGTGAATGGATATAATGGATAGCAATCGCAAGCTGCGCGGCTACGACTCGGGCCACTTCAAGCTGGAAAAGGCTGATCCAAGATCAGAAAGACTCACCCTGGCCGGCTTAGTCACCAAACAGATGTGTTCACCATTTGGGCCTTGAATGTTGAATTTATCCAGGATTGAGGGGATCATAGTTCTGCCTATGTCTGATAACAAGGGAGGTTTCGAGAGTTCCGAGATGACGTCAATTTCGGGCGGGTTCGAATATGCCGTACAGACTTTCACGGCAACGTGTATGCGAGATCGCTAATCTCGGGCCAGCCAAATCGTCGAGTATGTCCCATGCCCAAGCTTATGGATAACCCGATAGCGATCGTGGAGACGATCTCCGATAGTCCCTGGGTGATAGCCACCAGGCTGATAGTATTTCATTCTTTCCACATCTTCAATAGGCTTGTACAGAACACGAGTTGGGTTTATTGTTGGTACCGTCAGTTTGACCATAGCTAGAGAAAATGCACGAGAGCTTCCACCGTGAAGATATAGTGGGTTTGCGTTCTTTGAGAAGAGACCACAACGAGGAAGCAATCCGGGCGAGAGCAAGGGCCGAGGGAGTAAGATGCACGGTTTGCTCATGTTTTTTTGCCCCCCTCCCCTCTCTTTCCTGGTCTTTTTTACCTCTTATGCAAACCAGGCCTTATTATTTCGGAGTTGAAACTGGCGTAGGGTACATGGCCAATTACATTAGCCCCGTCTAAGACGTAAAGGGGTGAAACGTTCTTCCGAGCGCGGGCGCTTTAGGCCAGTCCGTCAGATTAAGGCTCGCAGCCCAGCTTCTCACCCACCGCCACACCTTTGCCTCCCTGCCTCCCAAGAGAGCTAGACAACTAACTAAGTGAAAAGTTGAGTTGATTAGTCGGTCACTGGACCGGCGCCCATGTGCTGACGCTGCTCCTTGAGAAGCTAAGATCGGCGACGAATGGCCCTCTCACCCCGCGTTTGCTGCCGAACCCCAGGCCGTGTGAAACCTTCCCAGTTTTGCTGTTCGTACGAGGGGAAGAGAATTGGATGGAAGTCGGGAGAATCCTGAGGTCTTGAACTTCTACTCCAACAAGGTTAGGACTAAAGAATCGTATCCCAAGACACCAAGAAAAGCGTGGGGGCATATTCTACGGTCATGTGACCATCGCTCTCCTCCCCGCACCATGCGGACTGGCGACCACTCGGACGCTCCGATGGTCAAGTTATAGTCTACTGCACCTGTGACCTGAGCGGCGAGAAGTCTCGGGGAGCGATTCGGGTACGATGGAAATCCAGGCCGTCAGTCAGCAATCATGTTTGCCATCGTAGACCGGGATGGTGCTCATCCGCCCCCGGATTGAGGCAATAACCAGGATAAGCAACCTGGCAAAGCGCAGCGAAAGGTAGCGCGAGTTAAGAGACTAGTGAGCAATCCCAATTATGATTCGCTGCCGAGAATCCCCCCAGGATTCGAGTTGTGACCCCGGATGTAACTGATACATGTCACCTTCCAATTATTAGTCAGTGGGGTCACGGCAGGACCGAAACGGCGAAAACCGCCGCCAGACCGGAGGGACGGAGGGCCAGAGTAATAGCGAGCAAGAAAAGCTTCCCGGGCACGGCACAATACTCCAGTGAAGACCTATCGGCTTGTTGAGGCTAAAGGGGGGGGGAATGGTCAGGATAGCCTTTCCCTTAACAGCCACATACATCATTACACCTGATTGTAGGTCTAGTCTTGGTACTTTGGGGGGGGGGGGGTTTCACCGTTTGTCTATTGAGGTGGGATTACGTTGTCCATCTCTGGCTTTGTAACCGAGGGCCAGAAACCTTGTCTTTTGATCCGCCAATCAGGCTCGGTGGTTCAACCCTGAGAATTTGGAAGGTTTTATGGTACTATCGTGGTCGACCACGTTCCAGCGACCACCAGCGATCTGGGGATCCGGGGTATGTCCGATTTTTGGAGTATTTGGTCTGTGTGGGCGTGTGTGGAATGTGGAGTTTGCGGAGAAGAGCAGCAGAGAGCAGCAAGAGGCTAAGAGCCCAGGCGCTTTGAGCGCCGGAAGTGGGGTTGCGGCAAAAGCCACCAGCCGCCCAATCCTGCAGCCAGCCAAGCCCTAACTGGTTGTCAGATGGGCATACGCTCGTATGATCGGTCTTGTTGCTAGTGCTGACAATGCTACGAGTCCGTGTCCCCATGCCCTTTGTACAGTACTGTAATTACCCCATGGGGAAGGGTGAATGTATTGGCCTATATGCGGTGAATGAGCCACCTTTTTTTTTTTTTTTCTTTTAACCCCCCTTTGGTTTCTTCTTTAAACCCCCCATGAGGCTTTCGGTAGGAGACATCTTTCTCAGACCAACCTCCCTCCCATCCGCCTCAAACTGACCCACCCATCCACCATGAACGAGAAGACGTCTGCGGACGTGATCTCTCACAATGAGAATGTCGCCCCGATCACCAAGCCCGAGCTGCCTCATGCGGCTCGCGGGCCAGCCCTCAATCTGATTGAGAATCCTCTGACGGTGAGCATCGCGCAGGTTGACCTTCTTATGATCTCGGGACACTGACTGTTTTGTCACTTGAAGCGCAAATCTCCAGAGCAGGTCGTTCTTGACGCTCGCACGTTCGCCGACTCCCACGGCATGCCCGAGCACGCCGATCTCATCGCTCGTGCTGCCCTGGTCGCGCGGGACCCTCAGAGGTTCGAGTCGATCCCTGAACTCAACGACCAGGACCGCGCTGCGCTTATCTACGAGAGGGATCACAAATGGCATGGCCCATTCATGCTCTGGTACTCAATTGCCCTGTGTGCGATTGGCGCCGCGACGCAAGGTTGGGATCAGACCGGCTCCAACGGAGCGAACCTCTCTTTCCCCCAGGAGTTTGGCATCGCTGGGGACGGTAAAGATGAGTGGATTGTGGGACTGGTCAACGCCATCATTTTCTTGACGGCTGGGATGATGTGAGTGTCGAGACTCCCCGATAGTCTTCTTTCTTGTGGGCTTTCTCGCAGGACTGATTGGTGTGTTTCTATGCAGTGGCGCCTTCATTGTCGATCCGCTCAACCACTACCTGGGCCGAAGAGGCGAGATCTTTGTCACTGCGTG
Organism: Aspergillus uvarum CBS 121591; assembly: GCF_003184745.1. NCBI lineage: Eukaryota > Fungi > Ascomycota > Eurotiomycetes > Eurotiales > Aspergillaceae > Aspergillus > Aspergillus uvarum. Next base: position 114,889 of record NW_020291375.1, on the reverse strand, counting down.
CTGTCTGACCGCCACCCCCATTGGATCTGCATTCGCCAAGTCGTGGCAAGGATTGTTCGCTGCTCGGTTCGTGATGGGCATCGGGATTGGGGCCAAGAACGCGACGGTCCCGATCTACTCGGCGGAGATGGCGCCTGCGCGCATTCGAGGTGCTCTGGTCATGTTCTGGCAGTTGTGGGTCGTCGCAGGTGCGCTACCCTCTCCTTACCATCGGATCGAGAGCCCACCGATTTACCCTACTAACCTCGTGGATCAAGGTATCTTCTTGGGCTTCGCCGCCAACGTGATCGTCAAAGACACCGGTCGCATCGCCTGGCGCCTGCAACTCGGATCCGCCTTCATTCCATCCTTCATCCTGGGGCTGGGGATCTTCTTCTGCCCGGAATCCCCTCGCTGGCTGATGAAGCACGGCCGGTACGCCCAAGGCTTCAAGTCGATGCTGCGTCTGCGCGCCCACCCCATCATCGCCGCCCGAGACTACTACTACTCGTATGTGATCTACGAGGAGGAACTCCGGGAAGCGCGGGGCGCGGGCTATTTTGCTCGGATGTGGGATTGCTTTGCCGTGCCTCGCATCCGCCGGGCCAACTACGGCGCCTCGACCGTCATGATCGCCCAGCAGATGTGCGGCATCAACAGTAAGTTGGGCCGAGTCGTGCTCGCTCCCGGGTAGACTTGTCTCTGACGCTCTGTAGTCATCTCGTTCTACAGCTCGACCATCTTCGAGAATGCTGGATATAGCGCGACCCAGGCGTTGTACGCCTCGCTGGGCTACGGCGCGATCCAGGTCGTCTTCACCATCCCGACCGTGTTCCTGATCGATACCAAAGGACGCCGGACTCTGACTCTGATTGTGAGTGGAGCTCTGTTTCTTTCTCTCCTTGAAGTCTAAGCAATGATGAGACTGCCGACTAACGCCCATCCAGACATTCCCCCTCATGTGCATCTTCCTCCTGGCGGCCGGTCTCTCCCTATTGAAAGACACCGGTAGCAAGGGTGCGCAGATTGGCCCCGTCGCTCTGTACGTTCCTCAGAACCATTCCAGCAGCATTGATTTGGACTGACCCCAGCGAAGGTTCGTCTACCTCTTCACTATCTGCTACTCCCTAGGGGAAGGGCCGGTGGCGTTCCAGTACTCGGCCGAGGTGTTCCCGACCATCCAGCGTGAGCAAGGTATGGCCTGGGCTGTGTGCATCAACAATACCTTCGGTAAGCCCTTCTATTCGTAGGATAACCATAATCAACGAGCCCCTGCAGCTAACAGCCACCCAGCTGGTATCCTCAGTTTGACCTTCCCTCGGATGAAGACCGTCATGACTCCCACCGGTGCCTGTAAGTGAAAGAAGACTCGATTTACTCAGCGCGAGGACGTGATCTAACTCTCATGACTGTGTCTAGTCGGATTCTATGCGGGTCTGAACTTGATCGCCTGGTTCATGATCTTCTGCTTCGTGCGCGAGACCAAGCAGCTCACCCTGGAGGAAATCGATCGTAAGTTCCCAGCGGCCAATCTCATCCACTTACAAAGTACCAGTTGCTGATGCCTCTGTGACAGAGGTTTTCTCCGTCCCCACGAAGAAGTTCATCAACTACGAGTTGACGGTGTGGCTGCCGTGGTTCATCAAGCGATACATTTTCCGGCAGAAGATCGAGCGCCCGCCGCCGCTGATTGCGACGGCAGGGCATTCCGACGATGTCGTCCAGGTCTTGTAGTCTTTTGGAGAACGGCGCGCAAGAGCATCCAGGGAGGAGGAAATGCCGGAGCGGGCTATTTTCTGCTGAGATATCTGGCTGGATGCAGTTCTAGAGCTCTCCTGTAATATTTAAGGGACTTAGCCTCCGGGAGAAATTTTCACAGACAGGCATATGAAGACACCAGGCTCTCCATTTCCGGGCCTTGTTTTTCTGTGTTACATGGTCTGATCAATAACACCCGATATCTGGATAGCACCGCGTAGCTTAACCTCCCGATCGCTCATAAGACCCTTCACACATGCCTATCTCAGAAACAGGAACAGCCCCTCACTCCCCCCCGAACCCACCCTCTGCCCCGTCTAAAGGCCCTATCTGCGCCACGATGGACAAGAACTCCACGGACGAGATCCCGATCTGCTCTAGAAACTCCACGTTCGCCAGCTGCGGATCCCCCATCGCCGCCAACGACGGACCACTAAGCTCCTCTTCCCCGGCCACCCCGTCGCCGTACCCCACCAGCCCACCCGCGGCGGCGGTGGTGGAGTAATCATCCCCCCCTTGCATTATCCCCGCCGGGAACCTGTAGACTCTCCGGTGTATGCGTCTGCCACGAGGACGGGCGGCCGGGGCGACGACCCGCGCCCGACACCGACATCAACACGGCCACCTCCTCCAGCAGCCGCTCGAGGTGCACCAGCCCTTCCTTCCGGGCGTGAGCGATGCGGTTTCCGTGGTAGATCATCGCGTCGAGGATGGAGTGGGCTTGCTGGCTGGGACTGGGACTGGGACTGTTACCTTCTTGTGTGGTGGGAAGTGGTGAGGAGTTCCGGAAGAGGGTTCGGGTCAGGGCGAGGTGGATGGCGGCGTCGTAGGTGAATTCGAGGTCGTAGAGGAGAAGTACCTCTAGATTTTGTGGAGTTATCTAGTGAGGTCATGACATTTTCTTTTATCGGGAAGAAAGGAAGAAAACAATACACCTACCGAGAAGACTGTCGGTGCCTGAAGGATCTCGATGCACAGGAGGGGCTTGGTGAGGGTTAGGAAGTCGTTGGTGTCGAGGCGGTCGATCAGGGCGGAGAGGAGGAGCGGCCGGGTGGCTACGATTACGCACTGGTTGGTGATTTAGGTGAGTAGAGCGTGTTTCAAGGGGCGGGTTGGGTTCTGCTGTTGGGGAGATGGGACTGGCGAACCTGGTGATATAGTAGGGTAATGTGCTGCGTGCCTCTGGGCATCGTGTTCAGTGAATTGCGCAGTCGGATCTGGATGATCTCCTCCATTTCGTGCGCGTATCCTGCCAGCGTCCACCAGAGACCACGACATCGGGCCACAGTCTCAGACTCCAGCTGCTCCTCGGACAGCTGAGTGTGTAGGCCCTCGTATTTTGCGATTCGGATCGCTTGCCCGAGCTGTAGCATTCGACTTATTCAGTACAAAACCCGGCCCTGTGTATCAGAAGAATCTCTGCGCCCAGTGGTACACTTACGTCGATATGTGCGGATTCCCTTTGGTCAATCGAATACAAGTACAGACTAGCCAGGGCCGGTACCTCTATCGCCAACAACAAGCTATCCTTCCACAGGGACGCATGGTCAGGCATCAAAGACATGGCGCGGGCGAAGAACCGTGAACCCGGGGGCTGATCCGGGCGCTTCGCCCACACAGCAGAGCGACTACGAGGAGCTGAATGAGCCAAATCGCCTGCAGAGATCCCTCAAAGCCGGCCGCCCTTCGCTTGGTGGCTGGCAGATGCTTCTCATGCACACAGTCGTGGGTCTTTCAGATTGGTCGGGATTCCGGAATATTGCGAGTATACGTACCACTTACTACATATTCATCATGTTCATCCACCTTATCGACATAATGCTCTGTTTGCGATCCATGCAAGTGGCAGACGGCCTCCGATATCTTCAAGGTTTGGTGCAGTGCGGGCATTCAAGCCACCCGAGTCAGCCCGAGTGGCTCTCCTGTTAGGGTCTGCGTGAACAGGGAAAAAGAAAGTTTGATATCAGGGTTGAACTTCGGTATCCTTGGAGGTGCTCGGCTTGATGGACTGCCCCGTGAGGAATGCGGTGAACCTCTCCAGGCTCTCGCTCGCTCTTTTTCTCCCCGCACTCTCTCCCCCCCGGCCTCTGTCCCGACCGTCTTTCTTCTTCTTCTTCTTCTTCTTCTTCTGCTTATCCCTGTGATACTACGACAACTCATCACTACACCTTGAGTTCAACCTCCAAGAGCTCTCTTCTCTCTCTTCTCTCCATTCGCTCCGGTGCAAGCCTTAGTAAGCAGACGACCGACCTAGCAGCCTTTCGGAATTGAGCCAAGAATACTCACGTAGTCTTGTTGATATTGTTGACGTTGAAGGCCGAGCGCTCAACCGACCTACCCCGGACCGCGTACCAAAGACGCGAGAAACACGCAAAGATTCTCTCAACACACCCTTGGCGAGGGCAATGCTATTGATTGATTATCCTGGCTCTGTCTCAACTAACGCATCTACTAGACGATCATTCGGGATTCAGCAAGCATGATGAAGGCGTGGCAGCTACGTAGCCTTCGGCCGCGCTGGCCAAGGCCACCCACTTTCCCACGGTCGCAAAAGCCATTCTTCTCCCGATCCAGCTCATCGAGCTCACAGCAACGCGCCTTGGAGCGATCGGGAACTCTTTCCCTCGTGGGGACCGCGGTAGCTACGGCTGTGGTTACTCTGCTGGCCTCCAAAGCGTGGGATGGAACCGCTGCGCCCACCGAAGCCGAAGCCGCCAAGACACAGTCCGGGGGAAGATACGCCGATCGCCCAACCATGTTGAAGGTACAGCCGGCCAGCAATTATGTGATCAGATGCTTCTAACGCATTCACTTCTAGGCTGTGAACGAACTGAAGAGTATACTAGGCGACGAGTTTGTCAGCATGGATGCCGAAGACATCGAGAATCATGGGTACTCGGATTGGTCGACCTCCAACACCACCGAACGCCCGGTCGCAGTCGTGAGTCCCGCCACGACCGAACAAGTCTCCCAGATCGCTCGCGTCTGCTCCAAGTACAGAGTCCCCATGGTCCCATTCGGTGCAGGATCGAGTGTCGAGGGGAATTTCTCCGCCCCGCATTCAGGCATCTGCATCGACCTGTCCCGCATGAACCAAGTGGTCGCGGTGTATGAGCCGGACATGAACGTCACAGTCCAGGCCGGGGTGCGTTGGGTCGATCTGAACAACCAGCTCAAATCGACCGGCCTGTTCCTGCCCATGGACCCCAGTCCAACTGCCTACGTGGGGGGCATGATCGCCACGAACTGCAGTGGGACCAACGCCATGCGATACGGGACCATGAAGGACTGGGTGGTCAATCTTACGGTCGTGCTTCCCGATGGGTCCGTGATCAAGACCAAGAGACGTCCGCGCAAGTCCTCGGCAGGGTACAACCTGAATGCGCTGTTCACAGGGTCAGAGGGCACGCTGGGCATCATCACAGAGGCCACGCTCAGACTGGCAGTGATTCCGCAGGAGACCAGTGTGGGGATTGCGACATTCCCGACCGTGGGAGATGCAACGGCGGCCGCATCGACGCTGATCCGAGCGGCGGTTCCCTTGGCGGCGCTGGAGTTTATGGACGACGTTCAAATGAGGATCATCAACCAGAATGGTGGCGCTGGCGGGAGGCACTGGGTTGAAGCCCCAACGCTGTTTCTGAAGTAAGTATGTGCGTAGTCTGATGTTATTGAGCTGCCATGCAATCTGAATCTGACATTCTAAGGTTCACCGGCACCACGTCTGGGATCAATGAGAGCATCGACCGAACACGGGAGATCCTCAAGAACAACAAAGGGGACGAGTTGGTCTTCGCATCAACCCCAGAGGAAGGGGACAATCTCTGGTCTGCCAGGAAGCAGGCCCTGTGGACGACCTTAGCGGCGAGGCCCCAGGGCACCGAGATCTGGTCTACCGATGTGGCGGTGCCGATCTCACGTCTGGCCGAGATCGTTGGTGAGTAGTGGGCTCCAGCCAGTTTTTTCAAGGTAACCACTGATGGTTGAAACAGAGATGTCCAAGGAGGAGTCCAGTAGCCTGGGACTTTTCTCCACAGTGTTGGGGCACGTTGGCGATGGCAACTTCCACCAAGCTGTGATGTATAACCCTAAGAGCCCTGAGCAGTATCGCGCTGTGAAAGCATGTGTCTCGAGAATGATGCGACGGGCGCTCGAGATGGAAGGCACGATTTCTGTATGTTACTCGGACTTTGGCACTTTGCAACCCCACACTGACGTTCCCAGGGCGAGCACGGCATTGGGATCGGGAAAAAGGTAACCTCCCAGCTCCCTGACGATCAGTAGCAGCGTCGGCTGACTTGAGCAGGATTACCTTGAAGAGGAACTAGGAGAACCCACAGTAGATCTCATGAGGACATTGAAACGAAGCGTGGATCCTCAGTAAGAATGCCGCCGATTATGACTTGGCCAGTACTGACTTAATTTACAGTTGGCTAATGAATCCTGGAAAGGTTTTCAATGACAAACAATAAGAATGTGCTCTGAGATCTCGACAATTCACACGATTGGCATGTTGATCATCCTAAGTTATCCAGGCAACAGGCAACGGCCCTTACCAGGCACATCACTGACGACGCGGATCATGAAGTCCACCTGCTACTTGGGCATGCAATATAAAAGTCGCACAAGACGACTCTATTGGTAGCTCGTGGGTCAATAGCTTGTCTAGCCCGTCGATATGCCATCATCCTCATGGGATCCAATTCTGCAAGCGAAAGTGCCAAGCTCGAGCCAAGACAACGGTCGCATTACCGTGAACTTGGCGCAACCAAATGAAGTGGTTCACTGCTGCCACGTGCAATGCTTGGTCTGTCTATCCGAAGTTATTCTGCAGCGTATCTCACCTCCTGCTCCTATACTCGAGTCTCTTGTGTTATAGTGCCGGCTAGAATCAGGAACAGAATAGGCTTGACATCCGACATTCCTGCAGCCTGCATGCCAAGGATGCACCCACGTACGAACATCACATTATCTCCGCCAATGACCGTGGACAATTGCAGCGCGTGACGATCTTTTCCAAGCTCGCAAGAAACAACCCTGCTGCCGAGAGCTTAGCATAGAGACGAGCACCTCGGTTACAGCTAGTCAGCTCATGATAGCTCAGGGTGCCCCTCTTGTTTTTCATCTATTTAAGTGCCCCTGAAGCAGCTGCTCCACGGAAGAGAGGCACTCTCGCGGAGGATAGACCAGTCTCAGTATGCGAAACCTTGAGCTCTTCGTGCTGAGTGCTCTCGCAGCCGTGTCGGCCTCTGCGACCACTACCAGCGGCAAATTCACCGCACTGTGTTTCAACGTGGCTGGTCTGCCTGAGATCCTTAACAGTAATGATGTGAATGGCACGAAGACTGAGAACGCGGAGGAGCTTGGCAAGTACTTTGCAGAGTATGGCTATGACATCATCCAGATGCAGGAGGTATGTATACATCTTATCATAGTGTGGGCTGCGAAGTTCGCTCATGGAGATCAAGGACTTCAACTACCATGCATACATCTACGAGTACGACGACCACCCCTACCGCACGGCCACTTCTGGCGGGGCTGCCATAGGCAGTGGTCTGAATACCATTTCCAATTACGACTGGGTCGACTTCACGCGTGTCAAGTGGGACACATGCTCTGACGCCTCCGAGTCGGACTGCCTTACCCCGAAGGGCTTCACCTTTATGCGTTGGAACCCGTCTGAGGGAGTGTACATTGACTTCTACAATCTACACGCCGATGCTGGGTAGGGCACCGTCCCCAATCACCACCATGCTGTCTCCAATATCATGAACTAACGGACAGCCTCACAGCACCGAAGACGGCGACGAAACCGCCCGTAACGCCAACCTTCAACAAGTCGCCGACTACATCGACACCTGGTCCACCGGCAACGCCGTGGTCATCATGGGCGACACCAACAGCCGCTACACCCGCAGCGCCGACACCGGCATCCGCGTCTTCAAGTCACAGAACAGTCTCACCGACGTCTGGGTCGAGCTGGAGATGGGCGGAGTGTACCCGACCGCGGGCGCGGACTCGTTGATGTGCGACAACCCTTCCACAAACGAGACCTGCGAGACGGTGGATAAGGTACTGTATCGGGGCTCCAGCATCGTCACTCTGGTCGCTGACAGCTTCCGCTACGACGGCGAGGAGTTCCTCAACACTAACTCAGACTACCTGGGGGATGTGCTCTCCGACCACAACCCGGTGCTGGTTGACTTCAGCTGGACGCTGTCCTCGTCGCTCCGCCAGAGCGAGTTCTCCGGCGGGCCCCACGGCGACTGGTTCAACGACCTTCCCAACTTGCCCGCTTCGCCGGTGGCCTCCGTGCTGACCTTCCGCGGTGCCGACCGCCTGGATGCCGTCGCGCTGGAGCTCACAGACGGGACCACCTTCAGCCACGGCGGCACCGGCGGCACGGCCGTGTCGCTGACGCTGGGGACCGGCGAGTACTGGACCGGGGCAGAGCTGTGCACCGGGCAGTACAACAGCCACACCCGCAACTTCTATCTCAAGGCTACCACGAGCGCTGGCAATGTCCTGGAGGCCGGTACCGCGACGAGCAACTGTACCACCTTTACCGCGGATGACGGGTATGCCATTGTGGGGTATATGGGGCAGGATGGCGATGAGATCGATCAGTTAGCTTTCATTTATGCTGCCTACTAGGGTCGTGTCGCTGTCAAGGTGGTCTGAAGCTGTGAGGTGTTAGACTAGCATGGAAAGCATGCAGCAATTGATCTGTTCGTGATTCGCCTGCCTTTTGCGCTTTGCGACCGCTGCCTAGCCAGATATATGGTAGAGTCCGGGTGTTTGCAGAATCACTTGAGCTTCGAGTAACGTCCATCATCTCAGCCTTTGACTGGGTGGTACATTCATCCTTGTTCGAGCCTTGAGGCCATGAGTAGACCGCAATGTATGGCGCACGTAATGACGAGCGGAATAGATCTGGTGTAGTGGTGGATTAGATAATTAATTGCCAAGTTTGTATCGAGTGCATGAGCAAGAGTGGTGATTATAGACGGTCTACAGTCGGGTGAAACATTGCAAAGGAGTTTATGCTTAGCTTTTGCATTTCTACAAGATATCATGTGATGAAATAAAGGAAGGGCTGGCCCTGAGTTCACTGCGCATTGTCCGCAACAATGCGGGCATCCTCCCCTGCCGGATCCGGTAAACGGATAATTGGGATTTATACACCCTCTTATGCAGCCTTGATCCGTCAACAACCTACAGGCATCTCCTGAATGACCGATTAGATCGGATACAGCTGGTTTTGGCTACTTCGACTATGTAGGCTTTCCCGATGTATCCTACCCGGACTCGCCGGCATTGTATCCGATATTGACAAGACATGGAGGAGGATGACTTCTCCGGGCACTCATTCGACAGGTTGACCGAAGGGAGGATGTAATGAATGAGTGATGGATCGGTGCCAGAGTAGCTGCTATTATTGTAGGCACTCATCAATTCCAGGGGTAATTTTAGGAGAACCAGTTCATGCACATTGATTGCGCGCGCCTAGAAGCCCACTCTCCACCAATGAGTATATTCCTTTTGCAAATGCACGAAACTCCCTCCAGTCACTTCCCAGTGCTATATAAATAAGCGCCTTGGGTCAATCTGTCTAGCTCCAGACCAGAACGAAGGAGTGGGCTTGGGATGGAGGGGGGCATCCAGCAACAATCCAGAACTCCGGAGGTCGCAGTCAACTAGGGTCTGAACTCAATCAACTCAAGTCATTAAGTGGCGTAGAAGAACAGTTCAGTTCACCACTCTACCATGAATCCTTCAATTGCATTTGGGGGGGAGGGTTGTGGCATGTTTTTGCATGGGCGATGGGTCCGCCAAGGCTGATGGGTGGATGCCTTCGGGCGAGACAAAACGGGCAGATTAGGGCAAGACATGGTCTCAATCGGGTCCAACACCACCAGACACCGTAGACGCTGTCACATTGTGGCCAACTTCACTTTGTACTGGAGCTCCAAGAAGAATCCAGGTTTCCCCTCGGGAATTGTGACCAGTCAAGCAGCCAAGAGCGATCGAACCACTCATGTTGCCCTTGGGGAGATTGCCTGCGGCGGTCTCGAGTTAGAGAGTAAGACCCAGGCCTCCAGGAGATGCATCCGGGCCCCGTCCGGACCCCGTCCGGGTCCTGTCTTGCCCGCTGGCCTCCTGTCTCGAATGAAGCCAAGCCGCCGCTGCCACAAACAGGCTTGGCAGGGAACTTGCCTCGGCGGATGGGAGCGAGCCAGACGCTGTCCGGTGGAGGCGGGCAGCATTTAAGATGAAACGTCGCGCCTTGGCGGGCTCCGCTCGAGTTCGCCGGCAATGATACGCCTTCCGGAGGAGACCCTGCTCCCGGGCCCTGATATAAGACCCTTCTCCTTGTCACTGCTGTGGTGCATTTCTTTTCTTTCCTTCTCCAGCTTGGATAGCAGTTCATTCTTTTTTCTGCAGGTCAACTTCCTTCATTCCTCCTTTCATTCATTCACTCCCTTCTCTCCATTTTTCAGTCCTTCTTTTTACCACTTTTCTCCAAAATGAAGTCCTCTACTTTCGGTATGCTCGCTCTGGCAGCAGCAGCCAAGATGGTCGATGCCCACACCACCGTCTTCGCCGTCTGGATCAACGGTGAGGACCAGGGCTTGGGCAACAGTGCCAGTGGCTACATCCGCTCTCCCCCCAGCAACAGCCCCGTCAAGGACGTGACCTCGACCGACATCACCTGCAACGTCAACGGCGACCAGGCGGCGGCCAAGACCCTGTCCGTCAAGGGCGGCGACGTCGTCACCTTTGAGTGGCACCACGACAGCCGTGACGCCTCCGACGACATCATCGCCTCCTCCCACAAGGGCCCCGTCATGGTCTACATGGCCCCGACCACCGCCGGCAGCAGCGGTAAGAACTGGGTCAAGATCGCCGAGGACGGATACTCCGACGGCACCTGGGCGGTCGACACCCTGATCGCCAACAGCGGCAAGCACAACATCACCGTCCCCGACGTCCCCGCCGGCGACTACCTCTTCCGCCCGGAGATCATCGCCCTCCACGAGGCCAACAACGAGGGTGGCGCCCAGTTCTACATGGAGTGTGTCCAGTTTAAGGTCACCTCCGACGGTGCCAACACCCTGCCAGAGGGTGTCAGCCTGCCCGGCGCCTACTCCGCCACCGACGCCGGTATCCTCTTCAACATGTACGGTTCGTTCGACAGCTACCCTATCCCCGGTCCCTCCGTCTGGGATGGCACTAGCTCTGGCTCTTCCTCTTCTGCTTCTTCTTCTTCTTCCTCTGCCGCCGCTGCCGTTGTTGCCACCTCTTCTTCTTCCTCTTCCATCGAGGCCGTGACCACCAAGGGTGCCGTCGCCGCCGTCTCCACCGCCGCCGCCGTGGCCCCTACGACCACCGCTGCCCCCACCACCTTTGCCACGGCTGTCGCCTCGACCAAGAAGGCCACTGCCTGCCGCAACAAGACCAAGTCCTCCGCTCAGGCCTCCGCCGCGGCCACCACCGCTGCCGCCGTCGCCGAGACCACCTCTTCCACCGCTGCCGCTGTCGCCGTTGAGACCACTGCCGCCGCCGCTGCTGCTTCCTCCAGCTCCTCCTCCGCCTCCTCCGGTACCGCCGGCAAGTACGAGCGCTGCGGTGGCCAGGGCTGGACCGGTGCCACCACCTGCGTTGACGGCTGGACCTGCAAGCAGTGGAACCCTTACTACTACCAGTGCGTTGAGTCTGCCTAGATTCGTTCGGTCAGAAGGGGGGAGACGAAGACGAGGTGTGAGGGCGAGTTAGTGGGGGATACTTAGATCGGCGGTTTTGTGGATGTTCGTTGTATAAATTAATCAAATTCCGGTTCTCTCGATGAGATCTCTCAAATTGTTGTCCGTACGAAAGGAGGCTTCCTGGTATCTAGTTGAAAGTGAGTATTCTGTGTAATGAGAACTTGTAATAGGGCCAATTAGGCCTTGTATACATAGTACTGTACATGGATGGCGAATCGAGAGAAAGCAGGGTGGACATCATTCGATGCTCAATCCGGAGTTCGGATTGACTATGGCTGATCTTGAAAGGGAAAGGGAGAAGGGGGAAAGAAACCAAACGAAAGAAAATAGACAGACGATAATCGTTTTGCAGAGAACACAGAGCGAGACCGTGGATTGAGCGGCTCAAAGCCGAGGGCGGGCAAAAAGACATGACAAGGGTGGGATTCGAACCCACGCCATCTGACGATGATCAGGAAGCTGTGAAGCTTGACTGCTAAGGTGGACCTTAACCTGACGCCTTAGACCGCTCGGCCACCTTGCCGGTTGATGTAAGCTGCACCAGATTTGGGCGCTATGTCCAAGCAATAAAGTCTCGCGACGTCGATGCTTCAATGTGCTTTTCTTTTCTCTTTTGTTTCTAATTCTGCAGATCACCTTCGGTCTGGCTTCATTCTGGCTGATGATAGCGTTTCTCAAGGCATTGTTAGGTCCTATCATGTGTTCGGCACCGTTCCAGCACATCCCGATTAGAAGATATATATATCCCTCGCACGCTGCACCCGTCGACAGACCAGCTCGGCGACGATACGACCAACAATGAGAGGAGCAATGGGTCTAGGAGTTGGGGAGATTGTCTCTGCACCAGAAGGGAGGCTCAGCGCCCTACTATTTCATGGGTAATTGGTCGATGGGTCAGTTATGGAAGCCAGGCTTGCTTGCATCCCCAAAACAAGGCAGAAGATACACATCATATGCCAAATCATGCCGTGGTGAACATCGTGCATGTGCATGTTCCACTGAAGAAGGGCTGTCAACTCAACATCCATCCTTATGTAGCATAGAAGAGCACGTTCAGGTCCATATGGGCTGATATTGATATCCTATGAGCCACGCGCTTCACATTAATCTCCCAATCGCCGACGCAACATGTCTTCGTTGTCCAGCTCTCGCACGCGCAGTACGACGGACTCTCGTTGCCGTTTCTATCGTCTGACCTGACGCACGCTTACAACGCCGGTGCTCGCTTGCCCTCCACCCCGGCCACCCCGTTCGCACAGTATGTGCACAGCCGCCACGAGCACCGGTCCGCCGCGGCCTTCACCTTCTGGAGACACTACCTCCGAGGCTCCAGGATGACAACTCTGACCGGCACAACCACTGCCCCGGAGGACAGCAGCAGCACCACAGACACCCAAGAAACCGCAACCGGCGCACTCCCCCACACCCTACCGGGCATCACCCTCCCCACCCTAATGAACGCAGCGCTAGCCTTCACACTATCCCAACACATCCAAAGCAACGACATCACCTTCGGCCTGGTGATGGACACGCGCGCCAATCCGGTGCAGGACGCAACGACCATCCTAGGACCATGTATCAACATCAACCCAGTGCGCGTGCAGCTGCCGCTGCCGCCGCCGTCGGAGGCCGGGCAACCGTGGACGGCGCGGGAGCTCTGCCACGCGCTGCACGAGCAGTACGTGCGGATCGCGCGCTACAGCGTGCTAGACCTAGACGAGTTCACCGCCTGCAGCACGGATTGGGCCCCCGGCACGCGCTTCGGGTGCATCGTCAACCACCTGCCCCGGGAGGACTATCCGCCGCTTGCGTTCGACGGCGCAGACACGGCGTTTCGGTCCGCCGACCTCCGCATCTGCCTGCCGGGTCAGATGCTCGTCCGGTGCATTACGGTCGGCGGCGGCGAGCTGAAGATCCAGGTTCTTGCTTCCGGCGTTGTGTTGGATGGTAAGGGGGCTGCGGCGCTGGCGCGGACGCTGCTGGAGACCGGTCAGCGGTTTGCGCGGTTTCCGGATGCGTTGCGTTCGGCGCCGCGGTTTGTAGACTAGGCTGTTGTCTGCTGTGGTCTTCGGTTGGGGGTGTTAGGGTTCATGTGGGACTGGCATGGTTGAGGATGCGTTCGGCGATGGACCGCTGAAAGTGGATGAAGAGGAGTAAGCCATGTCGAGGTCTCCCGTGTCCCAGATAAGACATCATCCATCAACAACAGTCAGTGCTTTTCGTATAGATTAATTGGCAGATTGGGCAAGGCTTACCAATTCGAATCATAAGTTGGTCTTCTCAGAAGTAGTTTACCTCCTCAAAATCAGCTAGAGCCATCTCGGTGAGATAATAAGCAAGGCGCACCAGTATAAATGTAGGGGTACCGTACAGCCAAACCAATATTATGGTAGTGCTACGACCGCATCCTACTACCGCACCCCCTATTTGCCAAGTACATACCCTAGATTCGGATAAAGAAAGCAAGTTAGTTGTGTCATTCGTAGCTCTTGATCTTCATGTCTCATGGTCCGAGTCTTTGTACTGTACAGTATTATAAATCTGATTAGGTTCTTTCTAGTTCCCTTGCTCATCCGCGTCATCATCATGAATGCGAATCTCCACTACCACTATCCGCCCCAGCACCCCCTTCTGCCTTCACCAACTGATTCCACCGCTGGATGACCTCCGCCCGCTGCTGCGGCGTCGCGGCACTCATCTCCTCGATGCCCTGATTGATCCGCGAGGTGAGGATCTCCTTCGTCTTGCTCTTGGCCAGGGAGTTCCGCAGGCTCTTATGGATCCCGTCCAGCGGGTAGCCTGCCAGGCCCCAAATGCCTACCGCTCTCGATCAGCACATTGAACCCGAACGACAATTGTACAGGAGCAAACCAACTTACCGGCAGTAGGTTTGAAGAACACCCCGCCCACCCCCTTGCCAATTCCCTTGACGAAGCCGCCGCCGCCAGATTTCTCCATGCCGAGCATCGGTTGGGTGATCAAGCCGGTCACTCCGTGGTAGAGGCCATGGGTGAATTCCTGCTCATGCTGTCAGCCACCAGACTCTGTCTTGCTCCAACGGGGAGAACTTACCGTGCCTGCCGCGCGAAACCCACTCCTCACACCCAGCACCTTGGGCGTTTTCTCCACGGTTGAATCGCGGTACAGCTTCGGGGCATTGTGGAACCCCTTCGACAAACTCAGTGTCACGTCGGTGGGGATCATGATCGCCCAGTTAAGGATGTGTTTGGCCATCTTCCCGGCGTGGTAGGTGGCTTCCGCGAAGACCTCCTTCGCGCCGGACTCCTCGCGCGTGCGGAGCCGGGTAATTGTCCGCTCCAGGTCGAGCTCCTCGCCGATCACCGGGTCCGTGTCCGGTTCTAATGTGGTCTGGGAGCTGCCGGAACTCGTCCGGGGACTGGCCTCTTCGCCTTGATCGGAGCGACTCGACTCGCTGTTGCTGTCGCTGAGGTTGCCTTCCTCGGCGGAGACGTAGGCCTCGTCGGACTCGTCGGATGACGAACGGGAGTGGCTGGCAGTGCTGGCGGGCTCGGTGGCTTGCGCGCGCATTCTCTGGAGGTCGCGTTGACTCGGTTGACTGCCCTCATCCCCC
This sequence comes from Aspergillus uvarum CBS 121591, assembly GCF_003184745.1. Classification (NCBI taxonomy): domain Eukaryota; kingdom Fungi; phylum Ascomycota; class Eurotiomycetes; order Eurotiales; family Aspergillaceae; genus Aspergillus; species Aspergillus uvarum. The sequence continues at coordinate 99,793 of NW_020291375.1, read as the reverse complement.
ACCCCTGAATCCAGAGAGGTCTTCGTGCGCCGGTAGAGGGACGACGCACCGTCCCGCTGTTGGAGCTCGCGCACGTGCTTCCATTCCTTCCGGCGACGGTGCCGTTCCTCCCGGGATATGGAGAATATCGTTGCTACGCCACTGGGGACGTCGGCGATGCCGCTGACGAACCCGGAGACAATGCCGTAGAGAACCTCCGCGCCGGCGGTCAGAGGCCCGCGAGGGTCACGGTTCGTATCGTATTCGATCGATCGGTATCTGGTGGAGTTTAGCGTGAGTTGCTTGCAAACGTGGTACATGACAACTCACAAGACCACATTCCGTGGGTCGATCAGCCCCGTCTCGACCAACACTGCCGCGGCGAATGTGCTGAGTTTGATATGAGAATGCCGGACCCACCATACGGCCGGGAGATGGGGACAGATCGAGCACTGCAGACTCTGCAAGTCCAGGTGTTGATAGAAGCTTATGGCCGCATTTCGCACCCCTTGTTCCGTGCGCATCTGCTCGCCGAGTTCCTTGGCCTTTTCTTTGGTGGAGGGCTCCAGGGCCGTCTTAATTGCCTTCGTGAGTTTCTCCGTCGTCAACTGCTTGTGCGGAATCGGCCGTGGACCCGCACCCGCACGAGCGACGATGGAGCCCCAGAAGGGCTGATCGCCGAAGAAGGGGATGATCACGGTGGGACACCCCAGCACAAGGCCGGCGGCGGTAGTGCCGGCCCCACCGTGGTGCACCACGCAGGAGACGTGCTGGAATAGCCAGTCGTGTGGAGCCTTGCTGATCATCAGGATGTTGTCGGGAATGTCCTTTTCGTCGGCCCCGAGATTCCCCCAACCCTTGTTCACAATGGCCCGTTGACCGCTCGCCTTGATGGCCTCGAAGACGATCCTGGTCAATGCGCCTGGGTTGTCGACGACGATGGATCCAAACCCGATATAGATAGGAGGAGGTCCGGCTTTGAGGAAGGCGGCGAGGTCGTCGGGAGGCTTGTAGTCGGACCCTGAAGAAAGAAACGAGAAACCTACCACATCGATGTTTTCGGCCCAGTCTGATGGCTTGGGAAGGAGAGCCGGCGACCTAGAACTGTCAATGAGAATCGTTATAGAAGGAGATATTGTCCCTCACCATAGATATGTGTATGGGATTCGCAATTGATGAGCTATGCTCGGCGCACGGATGGCATCCAACGGATCCAGACCCAGCTCGCGCTTGCGAAACTTGTTGATCAGGTCTCCCAGACCCTCCCACATCATGATTTCAACGATCGCATATGACGCAAAGTTCGCCGCGGACGGCTTGGTGTTTTGCGACCGCACCGTGGCCAGCGGATGGGGAAATGCCTGCGTGGCCGACCATGGCATTCTATTCACGTTGTCAGCCACAAACCAAGTCCAAGCGTGGGGCCTTGTAAGCACCTACGTGAACATCATGTTTAGTGGGATACCCAGTTTCTCCGCACAACTCAAGTGCGCAAAGCTGGGCGGGTTGGCGATGATCGCATCGGCCACAAACGGCTTGGTCCTGTAGTCACCGGTCTCGCTCCACGGATCATCGGGGATGTGGTGCATGCCCGTCCCGTCGCCAGTCTCCCAGCACGACCGCCAGCACCCCGAGAAGATCGTCTTCATTTCCCGCCGTCGCCGTCGGATCGCCCCGCTTCGTATCGTACTCATATGCGGCATCAACCCGGGGTTCTTGACCATGAACGCCATCAGCTCGGCGGGATCCCCTCCGATGCTGAAGAACTCGAGCCCTTCGTCCTCAATGACTTCTCGAAAGGCCAAATGGGTCGCGAGGCGGACGCGATGGCCGTGGGACTTGAGCACCTTGCCCAGCGCGATGAACGGTTGCACGTCTCCGCGGGAGCCGACGACTTGAATGACGATGTTGAGCTTGAGGGGGCTTTGGTGTTCCTCGTCCCAATCGTCTGCATTTATACAGAAATTGTTCTTGCCTTTCTCGAGTTCGGGTGGTTGGGACTGGAGGTGTTGCAGGATCTTGGTGACCCAGGGCTTGCGGTCGCGGAATTTAATATCGAGACGGCCATCGTCTGGATGAGAGGTGACTGTTAGCTATTGTGATGCAGCACGGGGTCTTGGAACGCGCACCCATAATCCGGACCCCGGTATTCAGACCCTTTTCATGGTAGTGGGCGCGTCGATTGGAGCGATGATGGCCGCTGGAAGAGGGCTCGTCGTGGGCGAGCCGATCCTCAGGCCAGTCACTAGCTGTTGAGCCATTGTGGGACGGCATGGGTGCTGGCAGAGGCAGACGGGGCAGACCATGCAGGGGTGAGGAGGGATGGAGATCGAAAGGGTTGAGGAGAGTGTCGATAGTGGGTGACAGCAGTCATATGACTGATCAGCAAAGAAGGAAAAGCAAGAAATGGAAGAGAGAAGGATAACTTGGGAGAGGGATTAAAGCAAATGAACGGAGAAGGAGAAGAAAAAAACGTGCAGGTCGCGAGACCGCATTGTCAGAGTCAAAGTGCGGGCAGTGACGCCATCAGGGCCCTTGGATCCACAGCCCATTGCTTCATGGAACATCATCGGAAGATCGGGACGCGCGGATGATTGACTGATGCACAAGGAACCGGTGGGTCGCGCACTCCATCCAGAGTCCGTAGTTTCGTAACTAGCGAGCTCATCAGGGTCCGATTACTTCTTGGCTTGTTCGGCAGCCCTCCGAGAAGTGCAACAGCCTCAGCCTTGTTTGGAGGGTGTGTTACCACGGATGGTGAAGGGGAAATCTTGGAAATGGGGAGAGACAGAGCGAGAGAGAGAAGGAGAGAAGGAGAGCAAGAGAGAATGAGGGGATGAGATCATCCCCATCTCACGTGACGGGGGAAGGTCCCACGTGACCCTCTACAGCCAGAAGATCCCTCCTAAAACCGGTTCCTTGACGCTATTTGCCTTTTGGTCAACTACGTTAACTAGTTCAATAATCGCCATGATTCTCATACTATTCGCATGCAACTCATGCTATCGAGCCATGGGTCTTTATTGTACCACTTGCAGAGCTATCTGCTGAATACGGAATGATCGCCATCGGCCCACGAGCGTTGGACTGTTAGTCGGCAGCAATAGTTGGAGTCGAGGCTGCCATCTACACCACCGGATATTGGTTATACGGCATAGAATTCTCCCACAGCATTTCTTTTCAGAAAGCAAAACACAGAGAACCTCCAGCCCAATGAATCCCGAGACCCCCGACTACGAGACTCTGCCGATCACCGTGGAGGGGAACCCGCTGCAGATATCCGCACTGATCCGCCGGGGCCCGCAACCCGCCATCCTGTGGCTGCACGGCTTCGGCTCATGCAAAGAGGAGCTGCACGATCTGATCTTCCAGCGACCGCTGAAAGACCACACGTTCATCGCCTACGACGCGCCCGGCTGCGGCGCGACCGAGACCGCCGACCCGACCGCCGCCACCATCGCCTTCATGGTTGCCACCGCGGAGGCCGTGCTGCACCACTACGGCGTCGACCACGTCCATCTGATCGGCCACTCGATGGGCGGGCTCACAGCCATGATGCTGGCCGATCGCCGCCCGGACCGCATCCTCAGCTTCGTGAATATTAAGGGCAACCTGGCCCCGGAGGATTGCTTCCTCAGCCGCCAGATCTTCACCCACCCGGGGTCCACCCCGGAGGAGTTCTTGGAGCTGTTCATCGAGCGCACGCGCGGCAGCCCGGCCTACTCGACGGCCCTGTATGCGTCGACGCTGGCCGCGCGCGTCCGGCCCGCCGCCATCGAGCCCATCTTCCGGTCCATGACGGAGCTGTCCGATGACGGCGATCTGATGGACCGGTTTCTGGCGCTTCCGTGCCCGCGCATGTTCATGTACGGCGAGCTGAACCGCGACCTGTCGTATCTGGGCACTTTGCGCGAGCATGGGGTCGCCCTGGCGGAGATCCCCCAGAGTGGCCATTTCCCTATGTATTCCAACCCCGTAGACATGTTTGGGCGCATTGTGGGCTTTATGAAACGCAGTGCGGTGATCTAGAAGAGCATTAGACTGTCGATGGTTGGTGACGACAGTTTGGTACCAAAAGTATGGTTCGGTTCTGTTTCTATGAGATTCAAAAGCACTGGTTTAGGGTACGATTGGGCTTAAGGATATGGATAGTTTTATTCAAAGCACCTGTGCCGGTGGATCGCTTCCAGAAGTTTGCATTGAGAGGTTGGCTGCAAGTTTCAGTACTGCGAATAAAACCAGGGAGCGAACAGCCAGTGGTGCAGAGCCCTGAACTCAACAGTTGTAGGGGTCCTCGGCTCGCAGATAATACAAAAAAACATTGATCAAGCAAAACATAGACCTGAAAGCAGTAAAAGGCGACAATGCAAGGCTTCAAAGAATGGGAGCGGGAGGTGTCGACATTGATATAATGGGTTGTCTCAGACGGAACGCGAGATTGTGTCCATCAGTATAAAGAAACGCAAAGAGACAGCGCAGAATCTGCAGCTGGACGGGGAGGTTAAATACCAGCGACCCCAAGAGAATGACCGGTTGATTTCAACCCCCAATCCTTATACCAGGCTCCCACTTTGTAATAATGGCTTCCCGAATCTGCGGATCTCGATTCTACGTTGGCGAAAAAGGAGATCCACGGCGAGAAGCCACCATCGGGGGGATCATCTCTCTGTATGGGACCTTTTACGGGTTGACAGTCCTTCGCCCATTCCTCGCGGACCCAGACCAGCAGGTCATGTTCATCGAGCAGAAGACTCCGGTGGCCGAGGAGGAGGCCGAGGAAGGCCTGTGGGCGCCCATCTCCAGTTACGAGGAGGCCGGGCACTCCCCGCTCCACTCGAGCAAGATGCGTACGTGCCCATTCTTCGCATTTGAGGCCTATGGTTACCAGACCGACAGGCGGATTGGGGCGGTCCCTGACCTACCGGGTCTCTTTGCAGCAGACCCGAGGTTCTGGCATCTGAAAGGGAATTGGGCTCTGGTCCGTCTGGATGACCAGGAGCTGTTTCTCAACGTGGACACCACCTCGCTGCAGTCGATTTCGAAGTGCAGTGTCCCAGCGGGTCGCTTGCGGGTTGCAATCAATCACCGTCCGCTTCGGCGTCAGAGTCGCAAGCTCACCGTGATCGACATGCCGCCCGTCGGCCGGATGTATACCCTGTCGATGCCGGGCCACCCCGTCGATAGCGGAGCATGGATTGTGGATATGGGCAGTATGTCCGTGTTCGCGGTCATGGTTGGTTGTCACCACGGCAAGACATATGCACGTCCGGCGTTTGAGGTCTTTGGTGAGCTATTCAAGCGCTTCTGGGAAGAGCCACCAATGATCACAATGAAGTTGCCCAGTGAGCAAGAGAGTGACTGAGCCTTGAACGCTTCTAGTATAGATGGCAAATTGGCGATCGCTGAGAATTGTATCACATGAGGTTTCAAAATTCATAAGATAAAACTTCGTAGAAATTCAGGCATTGATGGGCCTTGGTTGAGCAGCATTCGAGTGACAGTACTGTATGCACAATAGAGGTATTGAGGCTGCTCCCCTTTGAAACCCTCACAAACTGGCGTCGCGATGCAGAGGTTCTAGTCGTCATGTTTCATGCACTCTATGTACCTTGATGCTTGTTCTGTCTATGCCGAAAAGCAGTGCCCCTTTTATCCTTTTTTTTTTTTTTTTTTTATTTCTTTTTCTTTTTCTGCTTCATTGACCCTGTCTGCTGCTGCGGCTTGGGTTTCACAGCCCACCCCTTCTGGGCCGTGTTTCTGATTGCGTGACTTGGGTTATCGCAGTCAAGCGATCTGGCGTTGGCCACCACAAGGCAGTTCGTACATTCTTTTAACAACCAGGTAGGGCCCAGCGTTCACCGAGAGGGTTGGTCTGGGCGAAGGAGAGGCAGTGCTGGGGTTACTTCGAGTATGGTCTGTACTGCATCGAAATCGAGATCGAGCTGGAGATCGAATTAGTGCGCCTGACCGGACCGGCTCACTAAATGGGTATGTTAGCGTCAGAATAGCATACTTCTTCATGTCATGCTTGTTCATCTTCTAATCCGCTTGTTCTCAAGCCTTGTTTGCACAGGAAAGATGCGTCAAGACTCTCATACTCGGGTTTGAAGACTGCTGGGCAGACCGACAGCCCATCAATTGACTGGCAACGGTGCTCGCACAGCTTAGAGAGGAGAATATCGGCTCGAGGGAACTTGGCATCTTGTAAGACAGCTCATCATGCTACGGTGTCCAAGCATCGACAAATACAATGGCATTCCCATCTGACCTTGAGCAAATCACCATCAACACACTATAAGCCAGCAAACGCATCTCCTGAACCGCGTCTAAACCATCAAAGCTCCCACCATCCCAACCACCATGACAACCCACCCTGCCCTGCCCACCCCGACCGCCGCACCATCCCCACGCTGCTGGTTCTCATACGGGTCCTTCAACTGCCCCACCTGCGCCTGACTCACATTCACCACCGTATAGAACCCATCCAGCACCACCGAATCATCCGCACTGGCATGATACAGCGGAGCGCACGCTTCTACCGCCGTCTGATTCGTCACCCCGGCCGTGCAGCCCTCCACCGTCCCCGTGTAGCAATACTGGTAGGCCGTGAAGTTCAGGTAGGCCGACTGGCCCGGGCGGAGCACGCGTGTGCCGTCGATCGCGCCCACGGTAGAGTCGCTGAATTCCTCCGTCAGCGTCGCGTTGCCGACCGTCTCGTCGACGACCGTTGCAAAGGCCGTGGCAGACAGGCTGGTGAGGTTGGTGCGGGCGGTGTAGCTTGCGTCGCCGGCGGCCGTGAGGGCGCAGGTCAGGTTTTTGTTGCTGGAGCAGGTCTCCGCGCCGGAGACGCGTTGGGGAGGGTAGGTTTTCAGGTAGGCCTCATTGTGGTCCCAGTTGAAGACGGTGCAGTTGGCCTGGTTGGAGGATTGGGCGGACGTCAATGGGGAGAGGAGGAAGGAGAGGAGGGTGATAACTTGAAGTGATTGCATGTTTGTAGCTTTGGATGAGTCGGAGATAGGTCTGCGATGGATGCTGTTCCTTCAAACAGGGAGCCATGTGCCATGCGTGGTGGAGGCCTTTTATGCGGCGGTTGAAGCCCTGTGTATACGAGTCAAGTATCGATGCTGGTGCCGCATTGGCGCCAAGCTGTGCGCCCACGAGTCATTCAGGGCAACAACACAACACTGCCACGCCCTCTCGGCGTGTGGCCTTCCGACGTCATTATGATTGATTGTTGGGCATGTCAGGTACACACTTGAGCGCATGCTATCCGCGATCCGTTGGATGATGGACAGATCGCCCGGCTGGCTCTCACGGCATTAATTTAGAGCCGCTGGAAAGAGGCCCATTGCTACAACTTATGTCGCAAGTCAGAACGAACGAACCAATCAGAACAACACCAGCAGCCAACTCAATACAGCCAAGAAAAGCAGAGGTCATAAGATCAGGAGGAAGTATGTCAGCCAAGAAGCCCTGAGTTCATATCCGGTAGGACCTTGGACCTCCATATGCCCGGGCCGAGGGCGGATCAGCCCGCCCAGCCCAGCGCCACCCCCACAGCCTCATGGACTTTATCTCATTCACCGCACCATTTTTACGGTGGAGTTTTGCTGTGTATGTTTGCCAATGGATCCATTACCCCTTCCCCAGGCATAAGAATACATCTTACGCGCCATGAGCCGAGCCACAAGTGTGAACTTTCTGATACCTGATGATGAGTTGTACTGAGCGCCGCCTCGACGTCAAGTGACGACTGAATGATGAGTATCGCTATTCACACCTCTGGCAGAGGCTAAAGATCTTTCCGATGGAATGACTCGGTAAACGCGACCGGGAGATTACTGGTTCATTGGATGGTTTTTTTTTTTTTTTTTTTTTTTTTTTTTTATGAAATCTGCGTTGGGAACCTTGAGATGTGAGCTCGATACTCTATTTTTTATATATCTCGCTCCCATATTCGAGATACTTGTTTCGGTCTAAATCACCGCCTCAATTTACCCAGTGAAAGTGGTTGAAGGGCTCCTCTTACGTCTAGGTCGCTACCATCTCGCCGAAGCACCACACTGTTGTAACTTGTTAACTTAATGAGACCTTCTGTGGCTGATGCAGCCACACTCTCCAAGACGGAGCAACAAATCGGCCAGATTCGGCATGCCTTAATGCCTCAGGCAATGATATTATCGACAAGCCGACCGGGCAAACATCGCATCGCATCGCATCGTCGCATTTCTTCTTTCTGAAACACACACCACAACAGGTCTCACTCGACGCTTTTCTCTTTTCTTTGCTCCCTCGATTTGCATCTGATCTACAAATATCTAAAAGTATTATGTTTAGAAAGGGCAACACTCAAAGAAGAAGCCATATACCTGCATCTATGAATGCCACCCGACCGGCAGTGTGAAATTACATTAGAAGCCTCAGCAATGAGGAAAGATTAACAAAACAGGACAGCATGAGGAAAGAAAACAATCTTGCCATTCTCTCTCATCGATCGACCTTCGTCTCGCCTCCGTTTTCAACGAAAGCCGTCAAATCCTCAGCCTGCACCTGCAGACACGCCCGGAACTTCTTCCCCATGAACCACTTGACCACGTACGCCAGCGGCCCCCGCTGTGACTCCCACGATACCACCTGCGTGACGCGTTGATTTCCTTGTCCTCTTGTTTCCCCATCTGCCGCCTCCTCCACAAATTCATGGAACTCATGCACCCGCTCCGCATACAGTAGCCACGCGGGTAACCCCTTGCCCGAGGGATCGGTCACCCACGCGATGCGGGCGGGTGTCTGACGCCCGTCCTTGGGCGGGTCGAACTCGGTCACCACCAGGGCCACATCGGCCGGCTTGGTCTTGGGTCCGCGGGGGTTCCAGTTGAGATGGATGGTCATCTTAGTTCCGAGGTGCAGCCGCGTCGACTGTCTCTGGTCAGGCTGCTCGCGGACGGTGGCCCCCGGGCAGAAGGTGTTCCATGTCGACCAGGCGCCGGTGTTAACCACGGCGTCCCATGCGTCGGTGGCGGGGGCTCGAATGACTGTTGAACTCAGATACGTGCCCCGAGCCTCTCGCGCGGGGATGCTCTTGGTGGAGAGATCGAGAGTGGTGGGGTCGAGCCGGGGAGACATTGGAGGAGGATTGTAGAAGATAAAACGGGGATATGAAGCAGTACGGAGTGAACATGTTGCGTGTGCTGTTGCTATTGACTGTTGGCGGAGGTATTTTTATGGATGCTGACGTCGGGGAGGATTTCGGACTCGATGGCCGGTGGAGTCCGCTCGACGCAGGCATGCAGGATGAAATGTCGGACTGCACTCATTTGCCTCGCAACTGATTGGGTCCATTTTGTTTGAACGCTTTGGGGCCATTCCTGATCTGCCATGTTCGCAGCCTTGCGGCTGGCATGGATTGGTTCGGAGAAGGATGTTGCTGGGATTGGCTGATTGTCCGATGCGGAAGATACGCGCGGACTGCTTGGCGGCCATGAGAGATTCCCATCGGAGGGATGCGATACTTTATATCGAGATGAATTGCAGACTTGCCACGCCGCCCTGTATCATTTACCTACACCTTTGACAGGAAATTATCTCTTCGTCAATCTTTTCGTGAACCCAACCACAATGCCTACCTCCTTCGACCTCACCGACAAAGTCGCCCTAGTCACCGGTGCCGGCCGGGGCCTGGGCGCCGCCATCGCCAAAGAGCTCGCCTCCCACGGGGCCTCAGTCGTGGTCAACTACGCTCGCTCCGCGGCGGCTGCTCAGCGCGTCGTCGACGAGATCGAAGCCCTCCCCGGCAACCCTCGGGCCGTCGCCATCCAGGCGGACGTGACCCAGCCGGCTGAGGTGACGCGGCTGTTCGAGGCGGCCATCGAGCACTTTGGCAAGATCGACATCGTCATGTCCAACTCCGGGATGGAGGCCTTCTCCGCCGAGGAGGACGTGACCGCGGAGTTGTACGACGAGGTGTTTGGGCTGAACACGCGGGCGCAGTTCTTCGTCGCCCAGCACGCCCTCAAGTACGGCAGCCACGGCGGCCGCCTGATCCTGACCTCCTCCGTCGCTGCCCAGATGACCGGCGTCAAGAACCACGCCCTATACGCCGGCTCCAAGGCTGCCGTCGAGGGCTTCACCCGCAGCTTCGCCGCCGACTGCGGCCCCAAGAAGATGACCGTCAACGCCGTCGCCCCCGGCGGCATCTACACCGATATGTACCTCGAGAACTCGTGGCACTACGCCCCCAATGGCTACCCCGGCATGCCCATCGAGCAGATCGACAAGGGCATTGCCAGTCTGTGTCCGCTGGGCCGCACAGGCAAGCCCCTCGATGTCGCACGGGTGGTTGCCTTTTTGAGCTCGGCAGAGGGCGAGTGGATCAACGGTGTGTATTTCCTCATCGAGTCGGACCCAACGAATGCTAATGTTTTGACGCGAATAGGCCAAGTGATTAAGTTGACTGGTGGTTCCAGTGCATAAGGGAGATACAGTGTAGCTGGTGCGGTTTTGCTTTCTAGTTTTGGGATTTTGCTGCTTTTAGAGAAGTGTACATGGCCTTTCTTCAATGTCGCGCACGATACGAATGTAAATGCTCGGACACGTACAAATTGCCTATTGTCAATGGATTGTTTCCAAGTTTAAGAATTCGGTGCCTTTACTCTTAAGTTGCTCATAATTTCTACAGACAGTGGCATAAAAAGTAGATTGCAACAAGCTCTTGGAACCGGTGCTCTCTGACCATTCTTGTTCCTTGTGCGGTCTACCTTCCAACGCTCGATGTGCTGATCCCTACAACGTCTCAGCAGACATCGGAGAAGGGACCCTTGTCAGAGGCTAGCCTGAAGCCTGAAGTGTCGGACATCGGACAGCCCCTCACCAAGGCCGGATGCCGATGTCCGTCGAGCGTGAGATTGATCGATACAGTCAGATGTGCATGACCCTGCCCGGGACCGGGTTGGACTAACTATAACTACAACCCACGGCACATTCACAACCCAGTGCACAACCTTCCACCACCTTTGTTGATTCTCTTACCATTACCAACCAGACACGATGGCAGCTGATAGCAAATGCGACGTCTTGGTCGTCGGGGCAGGCCCTGCCGGCTTTATGGCCGCATTGACGCTGGCTCGCTACAAGGTTGACGTCCGGGTGATTGACGTGCGCCCTGAGCGCATTCAGACTGGCCATGCAGGAGGTGTGCTTCCTTCTACTTCGTGTTCAATCATTCCCAATAGAACAAACGGACTTACAAACGCCAACAGGAATCCAACCCCGGACGCAGGAGGTCCTGCAAACCCTCAACCTCCGTCATCAGCTCGACACGCGGGGCAACCATGTCAGCGAGATGGCCTTCTGGGCGCCCAACGGTCTCGGTCAGTTGGAGCGTACCTACGTCGGCCAGGAGATCCAGACCACGACGCCCTACCCGTGGATTCTGAGCGTGCCGCAGCGCGAGACGGAGCGGGCCTTCGACGAAGAGCTCCAGCGCCATGGCTGTCAGGTTGATCGACCGGTCGAGTTGATCGAGTTCGCCTACGTCGACGACAACGACGACGACGCTGAGTATCCGCTGCACGTGCGGGTCAAGCACCGGCACTCGAATGTCGTCTCGACCTGCCGCACCAAGTACCTCCTGGGCGCCGACGGGGCCGGCAGCAAGACCCGGCAGCTGCTGGGCTTCGACTGGGAGACGCACGGCAGCCAGGACGAGGTCTGGTGCGTGGCCGACGTGCAGCTGCAGAGCGACTTTCCCGACCTGCGCCGCCGCTGCGCCATCCGCGCCGCCCAGGGCCGCATGATGCTGATCCCCAACGCCCTGGACACCAACCGCGTATACACTTTGCTCAACGACGAGGATCTCCGCCGGGTGGCCGAGCAGCCATCGCCCAAGACCAACGGGGTCAACGGGGTCAACGGAGCCAACGGCTACGCGCGGTACAACGACACAGCCCTGGAGGCGCTGCTGCGACAGCGCGTGCGCGACGTGGCCGGCAGCTACACGATGGAGATCGAGCAGATCCTCTGGATCAGCCAGTACCGGCTGCAGCAGCGCATCGTGGACCAGTTCTGGGACCAGCGCCGGGTGTTCATCCTGGGCGATGCGTGCCACACGCACAGCACATCGGCCGCGCAGGGGCTCAACACCAGCGTCGCCGACGCCTACAATCTGACCTGGAAGCTGGCGCTGGTCCTGCAGGGGCGCGCCCAGCCGAGCTTACTGGAGACCTACGCCCTGGAGCGCCGCCAGATGGCGCAGGAGCTCATCGACTTCGACGTGCAGTTCTCGCACCTCTTCTCGCGCAAGGACTTTCGCGAGGACACCCAGTTCCAGGACACCTACAAGAAGGCGCAGGGGTTCACCTCCGGCGTCGGGCAGCAGTACCGGCCGGGGCCCTTGACGCGGCCCTGTGAGGAGCCCTTGGTCATCGACCATCTGGCCGTCGAGCCGCTGACCCCCGGCAAGCGCCTGTATCCAGTAAATGTCTACCGGCACCTGGACGGGACGCACCTCAACCTGCTCAATGACCTGCCGTCCAACGGCCGCTTCCACCTGTGCGCGTTCGTCGGCTCCGCCATCCAGGACGGCCGTCTGGCGCCGCTGACGGACTACCTGGCCTCGTCCGAGTCAGCCGTCTCGCGCTTCGACGCGGCCGCCAACCCGGCCTGGGGATTTGAGGATATCTTCTACGCCAACCCGCAGAACCGCGATCGCATCGTGGATCTGTTCCTGGTGCACTCCGATAGTCGCCATGAGGTGCGTCTGGAGAACTTGCCGGCTCCGCTGCCGCAATGGAAGTACCGCGTCTACGAAGATCCGCAGGCGGCGGGTCACCGTCTCCTGGGGGTGGATCCGCGAGTTGGGGCTTTGGCTCTCGTAAGACCGGACGGATTTATTAGCACGGTGGTTGGGTTGGATGAGGGTCACAAGGTGACGGAGCTTCTACGCGAGTATTTGATCTAGATGCGTTACTGCTGTTATGTTTGAGTTAGGTTGAGCTGCTTTTTGATTGTTTGATTAGACTGTCGCTCTGATGTTTGTAATGTACTTAGTTAAATGTTCCAGAATGCTATGGTGTAGTGCTCCTACGCTGCCCCTTACAGTTTAGAATGCTTTGCTGTCCTGCCACTAACATTCCTGGCATGCGTTGTATGGATTAGGGCTCCGTTCAGTCCGCCGCAGTCCTGCCACGGATCGGAAATGCCTGGCGGACCTTGACTGGAATTCCGAAGAATCCTTACATAGAACAGGAGAACTACAATACTATAAAACCATTCTTCTGGTCTACAGTTCGAAAAAAAACACTTGCATACTAGTGGTACCTTAATCCCAAATCAACATGGCGGCGAACAATCTATCCATCTCCTTCGAGGGTATGTGATTGATCACTTGCTACAGTTACTGTGATCGATGGTCGTTGTGTACTAAAGCCCTAATTGCTAGACTACCTCCAACTGGAGAAATGCGCCTTCAACTGGGGCGACAGCTATGATGCCAAAGTACGAGCCCCCATTCCCTACAAACCATCGATGCTAACCACTAAACCAGGACTGGGACCGTCTTCGGGCCATCATTGCCCCAACCCTCAGAGTACGTGTATCTTGAAACCAGTCTGTCCCGCGACTGACTCAGAACCAGATTGACTACCGCCTGGTGATGGACGACCGCTGGTTCTGGCCTGAGATGCAGGCCGACGACTTCCTGGCCATGATCTCCTCCGAGGGCTTCCTGGGCGACCCCTGCGTGAAGACGCAGCACCTGCTGGGGGCGCACTGGTGGGAGCGCGTCTCCGAGACCGAAGTCATCGGTCACCACCAGCTGCGCGCTGCTCACCTGCGCTACGCCGACGCCAGTCGTACCACCGTCAGCAAGCGCGGCCACGGCCATGCGACCAACACCCACTACTACCGCAAGGTTGACGGCGAGTGGAAATTCGCCGGCATCCGGCCCCTCGTCCGCTGGAATGAGTGGGACTTTGAGCACATCTTCCGCGGATTGGAGTTTCCGGACGAGACGACGACGACGTCCAGCAGCGGGGAGGGCCAGCAGCAGAAGCTGCAGTTCAAGGCGTTGCCGGCGCCGGAGGTCGGGGATGTGGTGTAAGGTGGCTGTTTAAGGGGATTGAAGAAGGGGGCGATGATGATGAGTGGTGGGAAAGTCCGGAGACTAGGCAGTTAGCCTTACACTGTGTGCAAAGTTTGCATTAGTGTCATATCAGTTGCAGGATTCGTGCCAATGTCCGGTCATACGGCGTTGAGGGCAGATTCCGTGCCCGTATACCGGTCCCGAACGCCGGTCCCGCATTCTTGCCCTTTTCCCGCCGCCCCCCCCGTTGCTCGTAAACAATATTATTTCTATTCTATACTCTATTCTCTTGATTGTGGCCAACCTAGATTAATCTACTTCCTGATCTTCATTCTACCAGTCTGGATGCCTCCCCATGACATCGTTAGACCACAACTCCATGGCCGAAAAACCTCTCCCCAGCGAGGTTTCCTCTGACGCCGAAACCCTGCCACTGCCTCCTTCTCCCCCCAAAGATGGACGCCCTCCCTTTTCGCTGGGGCGAGAGGTCCTCTTCACCAGCACTCTGCTCACCTGCCAGATCCTCGCGCAAGCAGGCATGGGCCAGGGACTTGCCGTACTGCACATGATCGGCGATCACTTCCATGTCACCGACAACGGCGAACTCAGCTGGTACCTGGCCGCGTTCAGTCTCACGACGGGCACGTTCATCCTGGTGGCCGGGCGGCTGGGCGACATGTACGGCTCCAAGCCCATCTTGATCGGGGGTCTTGCCATCTACGCGCTCTGGTCGTTTGTCGCCGGCGCCAGCTACTTCCTGCGCAGCTCCGACAAGCTGTTTGTCATTGCGCGGGCGTTGCAGGGCCTGGGGGCCTCGCTGATGCTGCCCAACGCGGTGGCCATCCTCGGCCGCACGTACCCCCTGGGTAAGCGCAAGAGCATGGTCTTCAGCCTGTTCGGGGCCTTTGCCCCCGGGGGCTACATGCTGGGCGCCCTGTTTACCGCCATCCCCGCCCAGTTCGGCATCTGGGCCTGGGCCTACTTCGCCATGGGGTTCGCATGTCTGCTGCTTGCTGCTGCTGCAGTCTTCACGCTCCCTCCAACGCCCTCTAAAGCTAATCCCGACATGGGCGGGCTGGACTGGCCTGGTTTCCTGTTGGGGGTCTCCGGACTGATTCTGGTGAACGTGGCCTGGAACCAGGGCCCCACGGTGGGCTGGGCGACCCCCTACGTCTACGTGCTGTTGATTCTGGGCGGCCTCGCTCTCGGCGCCTTTGTGGTCGTGGAGAAGCGAGCGACGCGGCCGCTGGTCCCAATCCGCGCCCTGAATTGGCACATCGTCTTCGTGCTCGGAGCTATCTTCCTGGGCTGGTCCTCCTTCAGCATCTGGCTGTACTACCTGTGGCAGTTCCTTGAGAAGCTGCGCGACGTCTCGCCCCTGCTGGCCACCGCGCAGAATAGCCCCTCCGCTGTGTCCGGGTTCGTGGCCTCTGTCGCAACAGGCCTGATGATTCACAAGGTCGGCGTGCCGGTGATCATGGTCCTGGCCATGGTGGCGTTCTTGGTCGCGAACGTGCTGGTGGCCACCATGCCCGTCCACCAGACCTACTGGACGCAGACCTTTTTCTCGGCCATCATCGTCCCCTGGGGCATGGACATGTCCTTTCCAGCGGCCATGATGATGCTCTCCGCCGCCGTGCCGCGCGAGCACCAGGGCATTGCCGCCAGTCTCCTGCTCACTACCAATAACTACGCGATGAGCATCGGGCTGGGGATTGCGGGCACTGTGCTGCGCTACACGACCGATGAGACGGATCTGTTTGCCATGTGTCGCCATGCGTGGTATGTGGGGGTGGGGCTGAGTGCGTTGGGCGTGGTGGTTTCTGTAGGCTCGCTGTTCTACGAGCGGCGGCATCCGACACTGAAGCATTGAGGGAGAGAATACCTGTAACTGATGAGGTTGATAGACAGTGGAGGCATAGATTGATCTTCCGCCACAGCGCGTACTAGACGCAGCTGCTGTATTGCCGAATAGAAACCCCTTAAGAATCCTACGTGGATCGGCTGCTGACCGGACTCCTGCTCTCCGCTAAGCATGTAGGCATCGGACATCGGACCCTATCGCAGTCGTGGGAATGGGCCATTTGTCCATCCGGGTATATGTCATCGCCTTCTCTTATCCTCCTCTCCCGATGACTCCTCCTTCTTCCTCATCCTTCCCCCTATCCCTAGCCCATCCCACCATTCACCCGCCATGTCAGCCAAGCTACAAGCCCAGGCATCCAAGGAAGCCGCCTTCAGCGCCTTCTTCAAGCGCCAGCTCTTCCACAGCATCCCCACCGTGTCGACCGACCTGCGCGGACAAGTCGCCATCGTCACCGGCGCCAATGTGGGCCTGGGGCTAGCCTGTGCGCGCCAGCTGCTGGCCCTGCAGCTGTCGCGGCTGATCCTGGCCGTGCGGTCGCCGCCCAAAGGCGAGGTCGCGGCGCGCGAGCTCCGCGCTGCTTTCCCGGCTGCGCACGTTGAGGTCTGGCCGCTGGACATGGCGTCCTACGCCTCGATCCAGGCGTTCGTCTCCCGCTGCCGGATCGAGCTCGGCCGGGTGGACATCGCCATCCTCAACGCCGGCCTGGCGCTCAAACGCTACCAACCCACCACGAACAATCCCGGTCTCGCCCGCGAGATCACCCTCCAGGTGAACTTTCTGTCTACGGCCTTGCTGGCCCTCCTGCTGCTGCCCAGTCTCCGTCGTTCCCAGGCTGATCAATCGGGCGCGGGCACGGCGTTGGCCTCCTCCCCCGGCCGTCTGACGCTCGTCGGATCGGACACGGCCTACTGGCTCGATGCCGCCGGACTGCTGTGCGGGCAGCCATCGCTCCTGGCCGTGGCCAACTCGCCCAAGGCGTTCGACGGCCTCGAACGCTACAAGCTGACCAAGCTGTTCGTGCTGATGTTTGTGGCCAAGCTGGCCCGCGACGTCGTCGCGGCGGACGAGGTCCTCGTCAACGTCGCGTGTCCGGGCCTGTGCAAGGGTACGGCCTTCGCCAGGGAGCCCGACGACAACCGCGCCAAGCAGGCGGTCGTCTCCGGACTCATCCGGCTCATGGGCCGGACTCCCGAGCTGGGGGCCAGGGTCTATCTCGATGCGGCGCTGGCGCAGGGCCCCCAGAGTCACGGGAGTATGCTCAGTGAAGGGCGGATTCTGCCGTACGTTGTGCCACAATCGTTCGCCTATCTGTGTGATGCTAACAAACTGCCTAACTTAGATTTCCGCCCATCATGTACAAGGAACCGGACTTGATCGATCGGCTGTGGAATGAGATCATGGAGGAGTTTGAGACCGCGGGAATGGGGAGGGAGCTGGCGGAGGTGGTGGGCCTTGGCCGTGTTTCGAAAGCATGAACGTTGGGGCAACCTCCGCTGATGACGCTTGGATCGGTTCCATGTGCTGTAAGCAGATCCTGCAGGATCTTAGATAATCGGAGGTCGAATCCTGTCCGGAATGATTATGGTTTGCATTCTCCTATCAGCCACTGGAGCTCGAGGGGGGCGATTGTGATGTGATCGCGGACTCGAGGCTGGACAGCCTTACTGTATGCTGTCCGGTCGAAGGCGTGCCCTAAGTAGACAAAAGGGAGAAGTGAGCCCAGTACTTAGAGAGAGCTGCATTGTGTGAAGTTGCTTCTTGCCGATGCCATTCTAAGCTTGTGTATTTGTGTGAATCTCTAGTCTTTCTTTTTTGATACCTGTGTACTCGTGTGTGTGTGTGTGCAGCCATGGAACCACGCAGCAGAGACATCCTGGTCGTCGGCGACCAGAGTGTAGATCCCACCCCCTTTGTCGTGCATGTATTAGTCAAGAAGCCCACGCCGCTGCTGCAGACCTTCCTGCGCGATGTCCAGCCCGTCCTGCGCCGGGAGATCGAGGGTCTGCCACATGCCACGCGCAGCCTGATCCCTGCCTTTGCCTCGCTGCATGAACTCGTGGAACAATATCAGCGCCAGGGGGTACATCTTGCCTCGTTGGATAGTGCTTTGACTTGTTTGGCTCAGTTTACTCATTTTATCGGGTGAGTCTTTGCTGTCCATTTTCTATAAAATCTCCTTTGTTGTCTTGTCATTTGTGTCTTGTTTCTTGCGGCCTGTCTCTGTCTAGAGAGCATATGGCTGACTCACAGCAGGTTCTGCGAAGAGAACCCCCGTGCATATCTCCAGCCCGGGACCCTGGTCATTGGCACCTGCACTGGTCTGCTGGCTGCGTCGGCCATTGCCTCGGCGGACTCGCTGGTTGCATTGGTTCCGCTGGCCGTCGAGACGGTGCGAGTAGCATTCCGGGTGGGGGCAACAGCAGCGAGAAAGGCAGAGTCCCTGGAAGCGAGTCAGGCGCCGTGGACCAGTCTAGTGACGGGGATTGACTCGACGACGGTGTCAGCAGCAGTAGAGGAGTTCAACCAGACACAGGTGAGTGCATTTCCCTTTCTCCCCAAGAGTCGGGCAACGAAGCCTTAACCGAAATCAGGGACTTCGATCGTCGCATCGTGTCTACGTGAGCAGCGTAGCCACCAACAGCGTCGCAGTCAGCGGCCCTCCATCCCTCCGCACTCGCTTATTCGAGGTCTCTTCTGCCCTCCGTGGGACATATCACCGCACGCTTCCCATTCATGCCCCCTATCATGCTCCCCATCTCTTCACAGATGAGTCCGACATCCTCGATACAGCCTCCTTGAACATTCTCAATTGTTACCACCAGATTCACACCGTCTGCGGCTTCGACGCCTCCAGCACGCGCTCAACTTCAGCCCTGTTCATCGAGTGCATCCATCGCATCCTACAAGAATGCATGGACTGGAACAAGCTGGTGGCCACCAGTCTGAACTTCCTGGCCCCGCTGAATGCTCCCTCCTATCGCATTCTCTCACTGGGACCCACACCACTGGGCAATGCGCTGGCCTCGGCGCTGAAGCACGAGCAGCCCGCCGGTCTCAAACTGACATTAGAAGATCACGCCTCATGGCTGGCAGCTAACTCGGTACCGGCATATCTCAGCAGCAGCCCAGCCGGATGCAACATCGCCATCATCGGGATGGCGGGGCGGTTCCCCGATGCTGCGGATCATGAAGCCTTCTGGGAGCTATTGGCGCAGGGGCTAGATGTGCATCGCAAGGTGAGTTGCACCACACCACTGCGCTACATCCCTTCCCTTGTGCACGTCTGCTAACAAACCAAGGTACCCCCGGACCGGTTCGACGTCGAAGCGCACACCGATCCCAGTGGCAACGGCAAAAACAAATCCCACACTCCGTACGGCTGCTTCATCGAGGAGCCGGGCAAGTTCGACCCGCGCTTCTTCAACATGTCACCGCGTGAGGCCAAACAGACCGACCCGATGCAGCGACTGGCCATCACCACCGCCTACGAAGCCATGGAGTCCGCGGGGTTCGTGCTCAACCGCACCCCGACCACCCACGCCCACCGTGTGGGCACTTTCTACGGCCAGACCAGCGACGACTGGCGCGAGATCAACGCCGCCGAGA
Source organism: Aspergillus uvarum CBS 121591 (assembly GCF_003184745.1). Taxonomy (NCBI): domain Eukaryota; kingdom Fungi; phylum Ascomycota; class Eurotiomycetes; order Eurotiales; family Aspergillaceae; genus Aspergillus; species Aspergillus uvarum. The sequence continues at coordinate 80,264 of NW_020291375.1, read as the reverse complement.
ACATCGACACCTACTTCATCACCGGTGGTGTGCGCGCGTTCGGCCCGGTAAGTGCTTGCCCTGCACAGCCTACCTAACCTCCCCCCTCCCCTTGCTCAACAACTTATAGAAAGACACGGCTGACTTGCTGTTTGCGTAGGGCCGCATGAACTACCACTTCGGCTTCAGCGGCCCCAGTTTCAGTCTCGACACGGCCTGCTCGAGCAGTTTCGCCGCTATCCAGCTGGCGTGCACCTCGCTGCGGGCCGGGGACTGCGATACGGTGTTTGCCGGTGGCATGAACGTGCTGACGAACCCGGACATCTTCGCGGGGCTGTCGAAGGGCCAGTTCCTGTCGAAGACAGGGTCGTGCAAGACGTACGACAACGATGCGGACGGCTACTGCCGCGGCGATGGGGTGGTGACTGTGATCCTGAAGCGGGTCGAGGACGCACTGCGCGAGAACGACCCCATCTTGGGGATCATTCGGGGCACGGCGACAAACCATAGCGCCGAGGCCGTCTCGATCACGCACCCGCACGCGGGCGCCCAGACATACCTGTTTCAGAAGATCATGAGCGACGTCGGTGTCGACCCGCGCGAGGTCGACTACGTCGAGATGCACGGCACCGGCACCCAGGCCGGCGACGGCAGCGAGATCCAGTCCGTCACCAACGTGTTCGCGCCCCCGGGACCCCAGCAGCGCGGCCCCCGCCACCAGCCCTTGTATATCGGCTCCGCCAAGGCCAACATTGGCCACGGCGAGGCCGTGTCGGGGGTCTCGGCTCTCGTCAAGGTCCTGCTTATGTTCCAGAAGAACCTCATCCCGCCCCACTGCGGCATCAAGGGCGTCATCAACCAGGGCTTCCCGGCGGATCTGCAGGCCCGCGGGGTCCAGATCGCGTCGCGGCTCACCCCCTTCCCCAGACCGACCAACGGAGGTAGACGGCGCTTGGTCTTTGTGAACAACTTCAGCGCCGCTGGCGGCAACTCAGCCATGCTGGTCGAAGACGCCCCGGAGCGGCCGCGGGTCGCGGTGAACACGAGCGCGGCAGTTTCAACCGCAGTAGTCGCCGTGTCTGCGAAGTCGCTGGCCTCGTTCGGTAATAACGCTCGCAGCCTACTCGCGTGGATTGAGCAGAACCCGGACGTGCAGCTGGCCGACCTGGCGTACACGACTACCGCGCGACGTAATCATTACACCTACCGCGTAGCCTTTGCCGTCGACAGCGTGGCCCAGCTACGGCAGAAGCTGCAGACGTACGTGGACAAGAACCCTGCTCCGCGCGCCCTTTCGCTCAGTCGCCCCCCGGCGGTAGCGTTCGTGTTCACCGGCCAAGGGGCGCAATACGCTGGCATGGGCCAAGCCCTGTTTGCGGGATGCATCCCGTTCCGGAGGCAGCTGCAGCAGCTAGACGAGCTAGCCACGGCGCAGGGCTTTCCCTCGTTTGTGGGTGTTATCGACGGGAGCTTCGTGGATCTCGCCGCGCAATCGCCGGTGGTCACGCAGCTGGCGTCGACGGCGCTGCAGATGGCGCTGGCGGATCTCTGGAAGTCGTGGGGGGTCGTCCCCTCGGCGGTGCTTGGCCACTCGCTCGGCGAGTATGCCGCCCTGTACGTGGCAGGCGTGCTGTCGGCGATGGACGCGCTGTTTCTGGTGGGCCGGCGCGCGCATCTGCTCGAGTCGGCGTGTGAGGCGCACAGCCACGGCATGCTCGCGGTGCAGGGCGCCCTGCGGGCCGCGGAGCTGCTGCGTCTCGTCGACGATGCCGCCATCGGCGTGGCGTGCCTCAACTCCAAGACGGAGACGGTCCTCGCTGGCCCCGTCGAGGCGATCGCCCGCGCGAAGGAGACGTTGGCCGCCGCTCGTCCCGACCTGCGCTGCATCTTACTCAAGGTTCCCTTCGCCTTCCACTCGGCACAGGTCAATGCCATCCTCGACTCACTCGCCCAAGCGGCCGAGTCGATCGTCTTCCATCCGCCCCGCATCCCCATCCTATCCCCCGTGTCCGCGAGTGTGATCGACCACGCGGGCATTGTGAGCCCGACATATCTCACCCGTCACGCGCGCGAGCCCGTCAACTTCGTCGGCGTGCTGGACGCCGCCGTGACGCAGGGGGTGATCTCGCCGCAGACGGTGTGGTTGGAACTGGGCCCGCACCCCATCTGCTCGAGGATGGTGCAAAGCGCGCTGGGCTCAGAGAGCGTGGTGTGCGCGGCGCTGCAGCGCAAGGAGAGCGGATGGAAGCCGACGGCGACGGCGCTGTTGACGCTCTACCAATCCGGAGTGCCGTTGGACTGGAACGAGGTGCACGCCGGGCTGGAGCAGACCAAGGGCGTGCAGGTGCTGCGCTTGCCCACGTACAGCTTCGACGAGAAGACGTACTGGTTGGACTACACCAACAACTGGACCCTGACCAAGGGCGAACGCTTGCCTGCATCGCCCAGCCCGTCCGCGGAACCGGAGCCGCAGAAATTTTCGACCACCTCCATCCAGCGCATCGTCTCGGAGACGGTCCGTCCCGACGGTGGGGTGGAGGTCGTGGCCGAAGCGAACCTCCACGAACCCAAGCTCAAGGCGGTCATCTCCGGCCATCGAGTGGGCGGCGCGCCGCTGTGTCCGTCGTCGTTGAACGCGGATATGGCTTTCACGATTGCCAAGTACGCGTTCGAGCTGGGCCAGGGCAATGACAGCGGGGTGGAGCCGCACATGAACATCTGCAGGATGGAGTCGTCGGCGCCGCTGATCCTGGACCTGCAGCGCAGCTCGCAGACGCTGACGATCCGGGGCGTCTTCGACCCCGTGCACCGCCGATGCGCGGTCTCGTTCCACACAGGCACGCTGCAGCACGCCCAATGTGAGGTGCAGTTCGAGGATGCGGCGCAGTGGGCGGCCGAGTTCCACCGGCACGCGTTCCTCGTGCACTCGCGCATCGACTCGCTGCAGCAGCGCGACCGGCCGGGCGTGCACTCACTCTACCGCGGCATGGCGTACAAGCTGTTCACCGCGCTGGTAGACTACAGCCCCACCTTCCAAGGGATGGAGCAGGTGACGCTAGACAGCGCGAATCTGGAGGCGACGGCGCGCGTGCGGCTGCAGACCACGCCGCAGGACGGGGACTTCCTCGTGAGTCCGTACCACACCGATAGCGTGGCGCATATCTCGGGTTTCGTGATGAACGCCACCGATGCCATTGACTCGGCGGCGCAGATCTACATCTCGCATGGCTGGGAGAGTATGCGTTTCGTGCGGGGTCTCGAGGTCGGTCGTGAGTACCGCTCGTATGTCAAGATGTCGCCTGTCAGCGAGGGCAGTAAGATGGTCTCGGGGGATGTGTATGTCCTGGAGGGACAGGAAATCATCGGGGTGGTTGGCGGGTTAAGATTTCAGTGCGTGCCGCGCAAGTTGATGCTCACGCTGCTGGGCATCAAGGGCAGCCCGTCTGGTGGTGGTGCGCATCAGCTGGGTACTGCGAAGGTGAATGCTGCTGCTCCGGTATCTTCGATTGGAGGCAAAGAATCCAGCGCTCCGATCCAACGCCGCGCCAGCCCGCCCAAGCCAGCACCCCAGCTGCCTACCCTGCCACTCCCGTCTGCATCGATCCTCTCCCGGGCGCTGGATATCATCGCCGCCGAGGTAGGCTGCGCCGTGTCCGAACTGGGCGACAACATCCCCTTCGCCGATCTGGGCGTCGACTCGCTCATGTCGCTGTCCATCACCGCGCGGTTCCGCGAAGAGCTGGAGATCAACCTGGGGAACTCGATCTTCCAGGAGCTCAGCACGGTGGGGGAGCTGAAAGCGCACCTGGCCGACTCCCCCACCGCACCGTTGACCGACCTCTCCTCCGACAAGGAGTCGTCCACGGAAGGGGAGCTGACCAAAGTGCACACGCCGGAGGAATCCGACGACGAAGCGGGGGTGCTCGTGCTGAGCGACATCGAAGACGACGACACCCCCAGTAGAACGGGGATGATCATCCGGGCGACGATCGCCGAGGAGCTCGGGGTCGAGCTCAGCGAGGTCGGGGACACGGTCGATCTATCACAGATGGGGCTGGATTCGCTGATGAGCCTGGCGATCCTGGGGTCGCTGCGCGAGAAGACGGGGCTGACCTTCTCTCCGGACTTTTTGATAGAGAACCCGACGGTCGAGGGGATGCTCAGCGCATTAGGGCTATCCCCATCGTCAGTGCCCAAACCCGCACCAGCACCAGCACCAGCACCAGCACCAACCAGCCTCAATCCAACACCTCCGAAACCTCTTTCTCTCCCCCCAGCCCCAATAATACTGCTCTCTGGCAACCCGAAGACTGCGACGCGCAAGCTCTTCCTCCTCCCCGATGGCTCCGGCGCCGCCTTCTCGTACGCGACTATCCCCCCGCTCGACACCGAAACGGCCGTCTACGCGATGAACAGCCCCTTCATGCGGGACCCGCACAACTTCACCTTCAGCGTCCCTGAAGTGACGAACCAGTACCTCCAGGCCATCAAATCCCGGCAACCCTCGGGTCCCTACCTGCTAGGCGGGTGGTCCGCCGGCGGCGTCATGGCGTACGAGCTGACGCGCCAGCTGGTCGCGCGCGGTGACGTCGTCGAGAAGCTCGTCCTCATCGACAGCCCGTACCCCGTCGGCCTCGAGGCCCTGCCCCCCGTGTTCCACGAGTTCTGCAACCGTATCGGCTTGTTGGGCGATGGGCAGACGAAAACGCCGGAGTGGCTGCTCCCGCATTTCCGCGCGACGGTCACCCAGCTCACGGCTTATTCGGAGGAGTTGGCCGCACAGATGCCGGTGGATGTGAAGGGGATGCCGGCGACGACGGTCATCTGGGCGAGGGATGGGGTGGTTCAGAATCCCGGGGATCCGGAGCCCAAGTGGGACAAGGGGGTGCGGATGCCGAATAGTATGGCGTGGCTGTGTGGGAATCGGCTTGATTTGGGGGAGAATGGGTGGGAGGCGTTGGTGGGGAGGGGGAAGGTACGGTGTGTGAGTATGGACGGAAATCATTTCACGATGATGAGGGAGCCGTTGGTGAGTTTTCCTCTCGTTCTCGTATTTGTTGAATCTGGGAGAGAAGGGATGGCTGACTTTTTTGGGCATAGGCTGCTGAGGTTGGGAAGTTGGTCAAGGAAGCGTTGGATCTTTAGAGGGTATATTTGTGTTGGTTTGTGCGATGGGAGGATTGGTCTGCGTTTGTGTGTTGTTTCCTTGTGGCCCATTGTTTTGTTCCGAATCTAGTGGCTTTGCTACAGTTGTATATGTTAGTTTTGTGCGATAGATTATTTGGCGGCTGCTCTTCAACAGCAGTGACACTTGCCTTGCATCGCTAGCACATCATTTCACACCTATGTAATGATATTGAGTAGTCTGAGGGTCAACAAATACTAGAGTTCCTGTTCCACAAGACCTATCGACCATGTCCCTGGCTCGCTCCTTGTGTGTGTACTGTAAAAAATTGCTCGTCGGCAATGAGGTTGGTGTGCAGGGGCAGCCCCAGAGGTACTATGATCTATGAAAGTAGTAGTAGCTGTTGTGAAATGATAAACTGTAGCATCATAGAGTTTCTTGAGCTCTTTTATGCAAGTGTGTGCAAGTTAGATGAGGAAAGAGTTGTCTTTGATATGCGCCCAGTTCACCTCAGTCGGTCTGGATCACGTGCGTGCAGCAGTGCGCGTCTGTTCATTTTTCGAAGCTTTTAGTCCACTTTTCCAAAGAAAGCTGTACCCATGAGAAACGCAAAGCCAGAGAGTGGTAGAGAGATGTATTATCAGGGTCTCAATATGTATACAAAGGCTAGTTGCTACAGACGTTGCAGGTGATGTTCTATACAGTGTTCATAGTTCCAGTAGAAGCCGCTTGATAACAACACAACTCAACTGTTTCCAAGTGAATGTGACTGAAATTTGCTAGGCGAAGAGAATCACACAGGAGAAATGCCTAATGATATACACTAAAATTATCTCGCATGCATAACACAGTCTGATATCCGCCACCCTGAAGCGTTCTCCTCCTCCCATCTTCCCACAAACAATCACCATCACCACATACACTGTCCATCGCTATCGCATTAACCTGGTTACCTCGGTAAGCTATCCCTAACACCGCAGACTGTTTTTGTTGATTATCTGACGGTGTCAACCGCTAGCTCAGGCGTCATTATGGGACCCCCAGCTGACACCCAGGCGCCGCACGAGCCGGCGTTGCCTGAAGACGAGGATATCGCCAAGTTCAATCTGACCGAGGTATACGCAGCCCTGTCGAAGATCGAGAACACAGACCAATACATCGTGGCGTGGGAAGCCGCAGCTGGAAAAGGCCCAGCGGCGAATATCCGACACCGCGAGGGCCGCCGATTGCGATACAAGCTGGACGACAAACGCAAGGTGCTGCGCGCGACTGCCAACGAGCTGTCGAGGGACAAGATCCGCCGCCTTACCCTCCTCGAGATGCCCGCTGAGGTCCTCCTCAAAGCCTTCGAGTACTTCCGCCATCCCGGCGTGGAACCAGCCTTGGTCGGGTGGTCTTGGTCGGAGCTCAACGAGAACGAGCACTCGTACCAGCGCGAGCGGCAGAACCTCTTCGACGCGCGGCTGGTCTGCCAGGCGTTTGAAGCGTGCGCCTCGCCCATCCTGTTCTCGTTCGTCGCGGTGAGCCTGTCGCAGGCATCCCTCGACCGGTTCGTCGCCCTCGCCCGCTGTCCCGGCCTGGCGCGCGCGGTCCGTGGCATCTTAATCCGACTGCCCTACCGACCCCCCGAGCTCGCCACGAACTTCATCCGATTCTATGAGCATCGCGCGAGGCTCGAACCGGCGGACTACGCAGGCTTGACGGTGTCCGAGCACCACGCCGCGTTTCACCGGGCCCACGCGGGGTATTGTCGCGCCCATGAGGAGCAACACCAGCTGGTCGCCCGCGGTGACTTTGTGAGAAAGGTGGCCGAATCGGTGGGGAGGATGTCCAACGTCATCACGATGGGAGTGACGGATCACGAGAGCAGCATCATGGACTACGCACGCTATGTAGAGTATGAGAAAGAAGGCCAGCCCGAGCCCGCCCGCCTGCACACACGTCTCCTCGATCCGCTGCCCTGGAGACACACCGAACACCCCCCCGCGAGGCTCCTCTTCGAGCTCCCCGTCGCCCTCAGAGCCACGGGCTGTGCGTTGCGGCACATCTACATTGGCGCCCTGCGGCTCGTGGACGCATTCCCGTCAGCCACGGGCCCCGATCTGGGCACGCTGGGTTCGTTCTCCGCGCCCAGCGCCGCCTGTCAGGATCTCCGCAGCGTCAGCATCGGCGATCCGTTCAAGTGGTGGGCGGGCAGCCGCGGGGAGCATCCGACCTACGACCGGGCCGCAGCGACCGAGTACCTCCACGCGATGCTTTCCAGCCGGCGTCTCGAGCGCGTGCAGCTCGCCCTGCGGCCGATGCTGGGCCCGGATTCCGAGACCTTTGACCACGAGTTCGATCTCGGCCCGCTGGTCCGCCGCGTGCAGTGGCCGTGTCTCCGCGAGCTGTCGCTGATGTGTGTGGCGATGGAGGAGGACGAGTTACGGGGGCTGCTAGAGCATCTGGAGAGCTCCCTGCAACAGATCAGCCTGGCCTACGTGCACCTCCGCACCGGGAGCTGGCCCGATCTCCTTGACACTTGGCGTGAGGCTGTCCGCGACAATCGTTATCGCCACCCCCTCCGCGTGAGTTTCAACAGCCCGTCCGAGCATGGGAGGAATTACGACTACTCGTTGACCTGGAAGCAGGCTGCTAAGTATGTCGTGGGGATGGTTGGCGTGTTTAACCCTTTTCGACCGCGTCATTCTTGGACCAAGATTGTGGATGCAGAGGAGGACGAATAAATCTCGATGGTTTGAGGCGTATCTCTGGGTTGGGCTGGAGGAAAGAGTCTCAGCCAGCACATTTGTCTTCTGTGGTCATGGCCGCTTCATACATGTCGATAACTCCTGGTCCAGGCGGCTGATATGGTCGCTACTTCCGTCTGCAAGGTTTCGAGGATTGTTTCTTGCTTGTGACACCAATCTCCTTTGTATCTAAAGAAGGCGTTCAAATAGTGCAGTCGTCACCCAAGTTCTCTCCAAATACTAGATAGTCTTCTCGTAAGACAGTCTCACGGTAACAGGCCAGCTGATTCCACACCAGTTCTGTGGACTCTACCAAGAAAGCATCAACAAATACTCTCACGGGCATAAACGCCGGGGTGAGAAGCCAGAAGGCTACGTACTACGTATTGGCTACGAACTCGCACATGTCTACCAGTGTCAGACAAAGCATTTACCTCCATTGGATTGCACCCAGGATAGAACAGTTCCAGACACGGAACAAAGCCTCCAGCTGTGCGTAGTAAACCTAGTGAAATCCGACCAACTGAGTTTTGTCAAGGAAAGAAGAAGGAAGAACCCAGATCTCGATTTTGTTCAATGTAGCCATCGCAATTAGATATGAATTCAGCCAGGAAGGAAGGTCAAAACAGGACTAGCATATCGCCCCGCCACCATAAACTCTAGCCCTGCAACACCTACACCCCCTTCCCCAACTCCTAGTCTTTCCCATCTCTGATCCATGTCAGCTCCGAACTGCCTGCTCCAACACAAACCCACCGACTCACCCGGTAAACTCACTTAGAAACACTGCAATACCAGTAACTAGCACCGGCATGGACGACGCGGGACTCGCACTTGGACTTGTGGGGACAGTCGCAGATCCAGATGGGCTTGGGGGTCTTGACCTGACACAACGCCCCCAGCCCGCCGCAGTAATGCTTCTCGTCGGCTGGGAAAGAGGTCTGCTCGTCGTCGAGGATCTGGATCTGCAGAGGGTTGGCGAGGATGCAGGTGAGGAAGGTTGGGAGGAGGAGGGCGGAAAGTCTCATCTTGTTTGGTATAGATGAAATGCCAGTGCAATACAGTGGGCTTGGGGAAGGGATAAGCTAAAGGACAGAGGGGGATAGTTGGGCAATGTCTGGAATTTATGTTCAAAGCTCATGGTTTATAGCTCAAGGTTGAGCATGCACGCCAGAATACAAGATCAAGGTTACGTCCATGATGCCTCTCTGTCAGATTCGTCCAACCGTGAGGGTTGCTTATTTTGTCATACATGGGTTATCCCAGATCATACCCGTTCAGAGCGGAGGTTAAAGACCAACTAAAAAGCCGCTGAGGATAGACAAGCATCTCACCCCCACTGCCGATTGCCATCTTGTCTGGGCCTAATTAACGTTAGAAAGCACACAGACCTGACGATCGGCACCCCGATCGATCCGGCGATTTGGCCCATGGGAACGAGATGCGAATGCTGACCCTATGCACCCTACAGAGCACTAACTGACGACAATCATGCCGCTGACGACACATGCTGCCATGTATGACATGGCTTGGGATACTCAATCTGCCGCGTCAAAGTTCTAGCGTGCAGATCTCCCCACCCTAAGTGAAAGAGAGAGATACAGAAAAAGCTACTGTCAAGTCCTCTGACATGGCAAGATAACCAGCACAGCTTTTAAAAAAGATCATGATAATCAAGCCTACCCAGGTAGTACCCACCAGAAAATACTTGAAGAGCGGCCATCGAGCAGATTGCTAGTATCATCAACATCCACATCATTTACTCTAAGACTTAGGATTCAAGTATTACTGGGAAGCTGAAAAGAAGGGGGTCCGGGGGTCTCCCCCGGGAAGTCTTACTTAAAGACATTGCGCGGTGGCCAAATGACTGTGAGACAGAGATTGTCATATTGCGGGCGCAGCAACGGGTGGAGCATCGCAATATATGCCTGGGGTCCACTGTTCGTGTCAAAAGGCTCATCCTAACCTTCGTGCCACCTGAACTGAGACAGATTCTGGCTTGGCTGAGAGTGTGTCTGCAGATGAGTGGCAGACTGGACCGAGCGCACTGTAAGGAGAAGTGACAGGCCTCCAGCGTGTGAAACACGGCATATTTCCGAAGTTCCGAGTCACATCTGCGCGATAAGCGATATGATAACCAAAACAGCAAGTGGTCGTATAATTGGCTCGGAAAGATTGGCCCATTTGGATGCTCGCCCCACCGGGACTGTCCGTCCAGTCCTCGCCATTCCGGCCTGCAATGGCAAATCGCGCAGAAATCTGCCGGCCGGTCGAGAATCTCTGTGGTTTGCCAGCACAGCACATTAATTGACAGTGATAATGTTGCTATGCAGGTAGTCGTGGAGGCAATTATGACCATCATTGCTCCAACCAATCGGTAAACTAGTATTCCGACCGACTGAACCTGAATTGAGCGCGGTCATCGGCCAACCAGCTGCGAAAACCCCTGAAAATAGCCCGGAGGCACGCGACTCTAGTCGAGGCTTGGCCTATCCAGAGCTAGAGCTTAGCAGTCTAAGGGGAGTCTGGAGCCCTCCATTTCCCAATTTCAGATGGCGAGTGAGTGGAATACGAGGTATGAGACACTGAAAAACCGCGGTGCACTATCGGGTTCTTAGGGCTGGACCTGGTTTGCTCAGATTTTGCGCGACCCACCGCAAATCGAATCTCCAGCACCGGGAAAAGCCTCAGCGCTCAGCCCTATTTTAGTGCTGATTGCATCCAGAGACCAGCCCTCTGCTGGCGCCCCTATTGGCTTCTGCATGATTGCATTCAAGGAATAAGTAGACCCCAGGCCCGATGGCCCCCCTGTTAAACAGTGCAATGGACCGACACCGGCCCTGAAAGGCTTGAAGGGCAACGTCACCTTCCCTGAGGCCCCCCTCTTTCTCCCAGGCAGAAACAATCCGGTCTCTCTGGAGTCCGGACAGAAGAAGACGCTCCTGCGCACAAGAACACGCTGCCCGCCCATGCAGTTCCGACCTGCACCTTCAACAAGATGCTGGCGTGGTCAGAGCCCAAGCTGCTGCTATCGCAGAGGATGAATCTCCTGACGACGACGCTGCTGAACCCCCGCAACTTCCGACTAGTCATCGCCGCTCTGGCAACGACCTGCATTCTCTCCGTCCTGCTCTTCTTCCCCCCAGGGTCCCAGACCCCCACCACTGCCCTAGACATCGGACAAGCGTCGACAGCGTCAGCAGACCACCAAACCAGCACCGTCAACTTGACCTCGACCTCGACCACGACCACTGTCGACCTCACGCCAGCCGAAGCCGACCTCCTCACCGACCTCACGCAGTACTTCACCGACCACCCGATCCAGAAGCCCTACAAGGAGAAATACGGCGAGCTGGGCCGCCGCCTGCGCGTCGTGCGGGGCTGGTTGACCCTGTCGCAGACGAGCGGCAGCCCGACCACGCGCGCCCTCTACGCCGACGCCGTCGAACAAGTGGCCCGCACGCAGTTCCCCTTCCTCACCCACCCCGACAACCCTCTGATTGAACCGATCGCCCACCTCCGCGCGAGCTTCGAGCCCCAGAGCGCGGGGATCGTCATCCCGACCAGCGACAAGACCGTGCGGTACGCGGCGCACCTGATCGGCGCACTCCGCTCGGTGCTGCACTCGACCCTCCCGATCCAAGTGGTCTACGCGGGCGACAGCGACCTGTCTGCAGCGCACCGGGACCTCCTTGCGACGCTGGCCGGCCCCGCGGGCCCAGCCATCGAATTCCTCGACATTTTGACGGTCTTCGACGACGCGACCCTCCAACTCCGCACAGGCGGATGGGCGATCAAGGCGTTTGCGGCGCTGGCCTCGCGGTTCGAGACGGTGATCCTGGCGGACGCGGACGCGGTGTTCCTGCAGCGGCCGGAGGTGCTGCTGGGGCACGAGGCCGTGCGGCAACGTGGGGCGCTGCTGTTCCACGACCGGCTGCTGTGGCCGCACGCCTTCGAGGGGCGGCATCAGTGGTGGCACGACCAGATCCGGCGGCCGAGCGGCACGTTGAACGCCTCGCGTGTGTGGACGGAGGCGTACGCCGAGGAAGGCGATTCCGGGCTCGTCGTGCTGAACAAGGGGCGCGCGGATGTCTTGGTGGCCTTGCTGCATATCTGCTGGCAGAACTCGTACGAGGTGCGCGAGGAGACCACGTATAAGATTACCTATGGCGATAAGGAGAGTTGGTGGTTTGGCTTGGAGTTGGCGGGCGCGGAGTATGCGTTTTCGCCGCATTATGGGGGTATTGTCGGGTGGGAGAGGGAGGAGGAGGTGGATGAGCTGGGGGTGGTGGTGCAGGGGAGTGGCGGTGGCGGAGTGTGCAGTTTTGTGATCGCCCATGTCGATGCGAAGGATCGCTTGCTGTGGTATAATGGGAGTCTGTTGAAGAACAAGGGCCAGCCGGGCATGGAGAATGAGTACCAGGTGCCAGACAAGTGGATGATCGATGCGGACTGGATCAAGGGGGCGCGAAAGCAGGATCAGAGCTGTATGGTGAATGGGGTCGTCAGGGACTTGACGGATGAGGAGAAGGGGATCTTGGAGAGGTCGATAGAGTTGGCCAAGTCGGTGGATGGGTTGGTGCAGTCGGTGCAGTCGGTGCAGCCGGTATGAGGTATGAGATACCCGGGTTGCTTGCTGGGGAGCCATGCAGTCATCGAGCGTTCTGTCCGAACGGATGGACGATACATACATTATTCGCATTTGCTTGTACATATAGATGATCCAGATGATATCCAATACATTTCTACATTTCTACTTTCTGTGATACGCCGGCATCCAATGCCATCCACACACCGTTTGCAAGATAGCTACTATGGAGAGCGATGCGGAAGATGAGGCAATATGCGAGTGAAGGCGAGCGAGGGACAAAAGTCGGACGAGAATCGGGGATGAGGATGAGGGGGGGGGTTTATACTCCGGGCGGCACTGCGCGACTTCCCGATTCGGCATCGACGGGAATAGACGAGGATACTAGGTATGAGAATGACTGGTACATCAAAGCAATCGTGATCGGTTGCAGACAGAATCCAGTTCATGTCTGCCGGAACGACCCGAATTACGCGGTCAGTGACAGTGACCGAGAAATGGCCGACCGGGTCTAGACTCGTGGAGGAGCAGTCATACTGGCGAATGGTGGCAAAGATATTTGGAGCTTGCTGTCACCGCCGGGTGTGATTCTGCCACTGCGGCAAGTTTCTTATTGCACGAAACAGTTGTTGGGTAGCCTCACTAAGCATGAAAGTGATGTGATGTCGGTGACAATTTGCTATTGAGGTTCAATTTCAGACAACGCCATGTTGGTTAGGATCCTCTGACTATACCACAAGAAGTATATGCGCGGGGTACTACTCTACCACTAACTGCCAATTTATATAGCGAGCGAGCGCCGGTGACACTGGTATGAGATCCTCGACATCTCATACATAATGACTAGCCCACTGAATGAAATAGTGCGGGAATCCTAGCAGATGATAGTAGAACATCCTGAGGTACTAAGTAGAAGCGATTTGATCCAGAAACCAGAACGTGACGGAATTACTGTGCGAAACCTGATGCTATGCGATGCTATGCTATGCTATGCTATGCATGTAATCCGGCGATAAACGCGCTTAACACCGGATGATCGCCGTCAGCAACCCCGCAATCAAGTACACAACGTATCATTGTTTATAACCAACACCAGCCCCCCGCAATCCCTCGCACACCCAACGCACAACACATCCGCAAACACCATGACAACTGCACCCTCCGTCTTCCGCCCCGGGGCCACAGCCCTCATTACCGGCGCCGCCTCCGGGATCGGCTTCGCAGCCGCGCAACACTGCCACCAGCAGGGGATGAACCTGATCCTGCTGGACATCGACCCCGCCAAACTGACCGAGGCCGCCAACGCGCTGGACCAGCCCCAATCCACCAGCAAGATCCACACCTTCGTCCTCGACGTCTCCAACCAAGAAGCCTGGGAGCGCCTGAAACCCACCATCCACAACCTCTACCCGGACGGCATCGACCTCCTTATGCTCAACGCCGGCCGCCTTGCCCGACCCGCCCCCGGCAAAACCCCCTGGCAGGACCCGAGCTACTTCGAAAGCACCTTCGCAACCAACACCTTCGGCTACACGAACGGGCTAGCCGCCTTCCTGGACAGCGTGACCACGTCTGCCCCCGAGAAAACCCCCCGCGCGATCATCCTCACCGGCTCGAAGCAAGGCATCACCAACCCCCCCGGCAACCCGGCGTACAACGCCTCCAAGAGCGCGGTCAAGACCATCGCCGAACATCTCGCGTTCGACCTCCACAGAACCCATCCGCAGGTCGGCGTGCATCTGCTCGTGCCCGGCTGGGTGTACACCGGCATGGTGCAGGCGCATTTCCCCGCTAAGCCGGCCGGGTGCTGGACGCCTCAGGAGACGGTCGCGTTCATGGTCCGCAGGATGGCGGCGGGGAGCTTCTATATCATCTGTCCGGATAATGAGGTCAGCGAGGAGCTGGATAAGAAGCGGATTGCTTGGGCTTGTGCGGATATCGTGCATGATCGGCCGGCGTTGACGCGGTGGCGGGACGATTGGAAGGAGCGGGCGGCTAAGGGGATTGAGGAGTTGGATGTGTCGAAGTGAGGGGGATGATTTGTGTGTGGAGGTGGAGGTTGGATGGATTGGTGTGTAGGGTATGGATAGGCTGGGTGACAGTGTTGAGCTAGCTCAATGTTCTGTTCTATTGACTTGGTACCCATTTATGCATGCATACGCAGTCGTATAGGAAGCTGATCGTACACTTTCATTAGTCGGTTATTATTAGTCAGCAGGATTATGTCCACAATCGTCATGCATAATTCAAACCCACAGATCTACAGTGGCGCTACAGTGGCAAATCCTCAACCCCAGGCGCACTCCACGAAAACACATCCATCATAGAAAATAGATATTATACTATCGAAATACAGGGCACACGCCCGGGAAGTAAATGTACACCACACAAAACAAGCCATGCCATCCCATTACAATATAGCACAACATGGAAACACCCCTCGACCAACCCGGGTCAGCTAACCAGCGCGGGCTGCTGCGCATGCGCATGCCCGTACAGCGGCCAGCGCCGCCGCCCAAACACAATCCGCGACGTATATCGCTTGGTCTTGCGCATCATCGCCGTGCCCCCAGCAACAACGGCAACGGATGCTTGTCTGGGGCCCTCGTCGCTGTCGCTGACGAGATTCAGGCCCCCGCCGTGGGGGGCGGCCAGGAGGTTGTGTTGGGAGGCTACGCGTTTCAGCCCTGCTCCGCTATTTTTCCGCGCTGGAGCGGGGCCACCGGCGGATGATGTAGATGTGGATGTGGATGTAGAGGCGGAGGCAGAGGCAGAGCGTCGCCGGACCATTGCCCGAACGGCACCAGTGATCTGTTCGCGGATCACAGTGACTGGCGGGGCCGTCTCGACAGGCGAGCTTGTGTATGAGCGGGGATCATCGAACTCCTCTTCCTCGTCGATGGCGTCCTCGTCTTCGAGGGAGAAGGCGGCCATCTGGGCGCGGACGGCCAGTTGGGCCGCTTCGATGGAGCGGTGCAGGAGGCGCTGATGCGCGAGGCAGCGGCGAAGGTCGGGGCTTCTGGTCGCGGTCTCGCGCTGGAGCTTGTTGCGCGAGAGGAGGACGATGTGCGTGGGGATTATTGTTGAGGCACCTGAGGAGGATGTGCTGGTGGTTGTGGTAGTGCGGCGGGCGATGGGGGGGATGCGGGTGTTGAGTGTGGGGGTAGAGGGAGAGGTGAGGCGGGAGGCGTGGCGGAAGAAATGGGGGGCTTCCATGATGGTTATCTTGCGGTTGTTGGTGGGTTTATGTGGATGAAATTGGGATTTGTTATAGAGTGCAAGGTATTGGTTGTGGGAGGTAGTCGGTTCGTGGTGTTGAAGTATAGAATGGTATGAAGAAAGACTAGTGCGAAGGACAGGCAGCACCAGGCTGTTTCAATCAAGGTATCTCGACTCGGGTAGTGCGTTATTCTCGTATTAACATGTCTGATCGTGTGAAAGTGAAGATTTGTTCTCCCCTGATTCAGGGACCGAGGGAGTGGTCAGGGGATACTTTATACCCTCTCCCCGGACCCTGCAGGGCAAGCAACAAAGGAGGGGTGTGCCCGTCTGCATGAAGCTAATGGATCCTTCAAGCGGAGCCAGTGGAGCGCGGTGGCTCGAGCATCCGTCCTCACCACCCCCTGATCCTGTTGCAGCACTGTAGGTAGGGCTTGATGTCGGCCGACGCCGATGGTCCAGGCTTTGTCCCTACTGGCGGGGCCGGGGCACCGTCTTCGGCCGTAGGAACGATGCAAAGACAATTTCAAATGATTAAAGTCAGCCCCAGCTACCCGTCTGGAACTGGTCAGTGCTGATCCCCCAGGCAATCGAGGATTGGTCGGCTTGCACTGTCGAGTGGCGAGCCAAGGGTGTCATATGCGTCATAGACTTGCGGGTTCCCCGGGGGTGTCGTCGGTCTATCGATAAGGGTTTACACGAAGGGTCGCTCGGCTCTATCGAATCATACGACTTGTTCGCCATCGAGAGAGGACTATTGCGGGCTGGACCCGGTTGGGCCAGACTGGGTGGTCGAGGCTATTCGCGGGGATTCGGAAGCGATGAAGGGAGAGAGGGTGGTTGAAGTCTTTGTCACCTGGTGGAGTGTAACCCTAATCCCGATGCGGACACCCTTGACGAGTTCCGACACGGTGTCTGACAAGACGACTACTATTGCATTCACCTCCTGAATATTGTGGAATCAGCCTTATTCAGGGTGCTTGATCTTCACGTCTACATGCAATCCATGATGCAGTAACTCGATGGTCTCCGTGGGGCATATTTCTACTCCACTGCACATACCGTCGCAATCCCCACCCGAATCTGCTCGCTCATGCTCGGCGCAATCAGTGCAGATCCCCAGCAGCACCAGAAATCAAATCAGACAAGTGTATCATCACCAGCAAACATCGCAAACAACACTCTTGAATCATGTACGCGCCGAAACAGGCAGGAGGCAGGAGAGCAAGCGCTGGGGCGACCAGCACCGTTAGCTTTTCCGCACGCTCACTTCCATGGGACCAAGGTCTTTGACTTTGACAGCAGCAAACGAACCCAACCGCAGCAGCAGCTTGCTCGAATGAGCCGCAAGCGAGAATCAAAGAGATAGGCTAAGCTATAGGTCAAAGGGCCAGCAGGGTGCACGTCCCCCATCGGCGACGCCGACAACCCACGACCCAGCCCATGGGTGACGGGCGTGGACGGGCGGCGAGTGGATTTCCGCAAGCGGCAACTGGACCCTACATTCCAGCCTCAACCATGGATCTCCCGCAAGGGAACATTTGATCTTGCCCAAATGGACATTGAATGCTGTCGGGCCAAGCCGCCGTCGCAAAGTCAATGTCAACGCACGCAGAAAAGGGGTGGACGATCGAAACCGCGATCAACAGTCCTGTCTACGGAGATAGGAAACCGACACTCACACGCTCACTGGCAGAGCGAAGTGACAACAAAATCAGGGCAGGGGCAGCACGGAGTCACAAGACCGCGATCATCCCCAGACTTTTGTGAAGGAAAGACCAAATAAGAAAACTGAAAAATTAGATATTAACAATAAGAGACCCAAACCAGATATGAAACAAAACCTCACGTCATACATAGATACCGTTGAAGGGACATCAATATCCAAGATCTATCATCATCGAAACTCCCCGCTCTCCGAGCCTCCTGTTCCCCACATATCTCTTCCCCCCCCCCCCCCCCGGCGGGCATGACGATCATAATACAAACGCGGTGACATTAATTTCCAGTAATCTTTTCTTCATGATTATAGCACGAACCCCAGCCCCAACCAGACGATCAGCACGGGGATCAGCAACGCCCGCAACTCCGCCCGAGTCGACGACCAGGCGGCGGCGGCGCCGGATTTCTTGGAGGTACCGTTGCTCGAGCCATTGCCCGCGGACAGGTTGGTCAGGTTGCTGCCCACCCAGGCGTTCCAGTTGGTCATGTTGTTGTTGCCGCAGGTGGTGCTGATGGGCTGGCCGGCGACGCGGGCGAGTTCTTGCCCGTCGCGCGTGAGGGTGACGATGACCTCGCCGGTGCGGTTGTCCATCGGCACCGAGCCGAAGTACATCCCCTTGTCGCCGTCGGGGGTGTCGGACCAGTCGACCGATTCCGACTTCCCGTCGATGCTGACCGACACCTCGGCGGCGGACTCGAGCAGCGCCGAGAAGAAGATCGTGTCCGTCAGCACCTCGCCTGGCGGCAGCACGGTCTGGCCCTGCGAGGCCGTGTTGCCCGTCGTCTTGCCGGCGGCGCAGGCCCACGACGGGGACAGGCGATACCAGGCGACGAGCCCCTCAGACTCGATGGTCGAACTGCCGTCGCCGCCGGTCTTGTACTCGTCGATGACGTACGGCAGGAAGGCGCGCCAGCCGTCGTGCGGCATGCCGACGGCGTAGTCGAAGGGGGCGCCGCCGGACACGAAGGTGCCGAGGTCGTGGTCGTGGATGGGGCCGATGTAGTGCGACTCGCCGAAGTCGTTCCAGGTCAGGATCTCGACGTACTCGGGCTCGAGCTCGGCAACCTGCTTCCAGCGCGTGTACCACAGGTCGTCGCCCTGCCAGACCCAGTTCTTGTTGTAGCGGACCATGTTGGTGTAGAACCAGGGGGAGACGGGCATGATGTAGGGCCGGTCGGTGCCATTGGAGGACTTCAAGACCGACAAATAGCGCTCGTCCATCGAGGTATTCAGCGCCGCCGTCCCGTCCGGCCAGGCGTTCCAGCTCATCAGCCCGTCGGCCACCGTCGCCGCCGCCAGCTTCTCCGGCAGCACGCTGGACCAGTCCGGCACGAAGAAGCAGTCGACCTTCTTCTTGATGTTGACCCAGTCGCCCTGCGCCTCGTAGCCCTCGAAGGTTGAGACCAGCGGCGTCTCGTCGTTGTGCTTGTAGTACGCCGGCAGCTTGGTGTAGTTGCTCAGCCACGTGATGACCTGGTCCTGCGGCCAGTGGCCGTCACCGCTGTAGTCCAGCGAGAAGAAGAGCTTGAAGTCTAGATCCGCCGCCGCCGTGAACGCGTCGTTCAGGATCTGGCCCGCGTACGGGCTGCCGTAGCCCATGTTCAGCGCGAAGGCGTCGATCTTGGCCGCCTGCGCCAGCGTGATGTCTTCCTTCCAGTTATCGACGGTGAAGTTTTGACTATTGGCCACCTGTGTATTCGGGTACGTATCAGCAAGATGTCTTTCATCGGACGGAGATGAACTGAGAAAGAGAGAGTCCAACCATGAAGTGAGCGAAGACAGCCTTAGCCTGCGCATGGCAGGCCAGTGCCACTACCAGGGCAATGATCAATGCCATAGTACTGTACCAGCGCGAGAGACGAACACGACCCGATCTTATCGTAACTGTCCGTACACTGTGCCAGAGACCCGAGAAAAACCCAGCAGAAGAAAAGTAGGATGGCACGGGGACATCGGAGTTGATATGGGCCACCCAAGCCCAGCCAGCTCGCGCTCGACTCTGTACAGTCCATCCTGATATTCAGGGGGACTAGCCCATAAAGGAATTACCTCAATGGGGCACAAACAAATATAGCATCTACAGTAGACAGCCTAATTGAGTTTTGTTTCCACACTCGAGTTGCACGGCCTGAGCACCACCTGTCAGAGACAAGGCGAATCCGGGAGAAGAGGGAAGAGGATCCGGTGTTCCCCCCCCAGTGCGTGAACTATTGGAAGCGGTCTGTCAGCAATGATTTTCACGTATACCCTCGCAAGAATCAAAAAAACAGATTTATAATTGGCGAAAGCTCCCCTCGCTTGCGAGTTGATCATTGGGCGACAAGGGCCACCGGGTAATGCCCACTCTTCCATCAGGGGGGATGTGTGTGTGGTGGATGGCCAACGGACAGACAGACAGACGACACGCAGCTGCGAACACCCTCTGTGTGTTGCTGCGCGAATGGGGACAGATGATTAACCCCGGATTGATTGACAGGGCAGGGCAAGTCAAATGGTTCGAGAGTGGAGCCAATTATTGCAGCATAGACCTCCAGGCTACTGCATTGGGGAGGCGTATTATTGTTGTTGATATGGACCATCGAATGTGATGTGTCCGGCGCCAGCATACTGCTTTGGGAAGGGATTGAGGCCACAGGCGGAAGAGTTCGTGTACTGTACGGAGTAGGTTACCAAAACAAACCCTAATCACAGCGATCAATCATCAATGTATGACAGGTCCCTTGTCGTGGATGGAGGCAATGGGGCGCGTCTCTTCTCGCACCGGTGTGGAAACCCACTGACTATGGTGGAAAACCCACTGGATAATTGTGTTGTATTGTTTCAGTGCTATAATGGAATACGAAAAAGGTCTCACATTCTTCCCAAGACACGCCATGATCATGAATCAAGCCCAGATCGGATATTGGTTGGCCCTACGCCACCGTGATTCACATTGATCGGGTGGCCGATGGGGGAAGATCAGAGTCGTAAGCCTGTAGTTGTCCTCAATATACAGTGCACTGGGTGCATGTAGTAACTTATGTGCATAGGTAGTTGGTTGGTTATCAGACATCAGACACGCTGGCCAAGAGCTGCGGCCTGCGGAAAACCGCTTGCTCACCGGCTCCCGTGGGGAAAAAGAGGAAGGGAACGGTGGAGCCCTTGTCGCGAAAATCACTCCAGCCGAGTCCCGAGTTCCCGACACCTGCAAAACCGGTGGCCGTTGGCCATTGGCAGCCCACCGATAGTCCGTCCCATGGTGAATCATGCGACTTGGTGAGGGAGTCAGTCTACGTAAGAAAGCAGAAAGTTGCAGGCCGAGGTGCAGCTTTGACGGCGGCGAGCACGAGTTCGCCGCTCGCTGTTCGGACCACAACAAACGACTATGCAACTGTTGCATTCATCCTACGCATGGAATATTTTCCTTCTACTACCTCGCCACCAGTCCAATGCAACTGGTGACTTGGCTCTGACAAGTTGTGGTGGTGTGCATTCTTTCCGTTTTTCTTCCAAGAAGAAATACAAAGTCTTTTGTGCGCTATGTTTACGGAAGTTACTGGGTAGCATCCATCTCTCTGACTTGTCACCGGTCGCAAAACTTAATTGGCGCAACAAAACCTGAAAACAATCCACTCAGCAAACCGCGTGCGTTTTCCCGGTCTTACCCTGGAGCGAATGTTTTTCGTGCTTGTAGACCGGATGGCCCTGGGGTCCGCGAGTCGCGTGCGTCTGGACGTAGGTCCTGTATCGCATGATCATCGTCTCGTCCATCTCCTCGAGCGACTTCAGTGCCTGGCGAATGTCCTCGACCAGCAGGTTACAGCGATGGATGCTGAAGTCCTCCCGCAGGACAATCCGCATCATCTTCAGCGCGTTGCAGTTGGGGGCCATGGTGTAGGCGGGGATCACCCATCCCCGCCGACGCAGCACATGGGCCAGGGAAAACTCGTCGTAGAGACGGCCCTCCTTCTCGGGAAATCTGTATGCGACCAACGGAAGCCCGCGACCGTTGCCTTCGCTCATGATGATGAAGCCCAGTTTGCCCAGTTCCGAGGCCAGGTAGTCGGCGATTTGAGTCAGGTTGGTCATGATTGAGCGATAACCGTGCTTCCCCAGCCGGATCAACTGATAGTATTGACCAATGACGTGCGAGGCGCCTTTCGAGAAGTTCAAAGTAAAGCTGGCTTGATCGGCGCCGAGATAGTTGATGTTGAAGATCAACTCTTTGGGCAGATACTCCGGGGCACGCCAGAAGACCCACCCGACACCGGGATAGACCTGTGGGAGAGAATCCGTGTCAGCACTAATTGATTCCCTGGCGAAATAGCATCGTGATTGGTCAAGTTTGAGCTCTGTCTATCCGGTGTATGCTGCGACACCTACCAATCCATATTTATGGCCTGAGACATTGATCGAGACGACCTTCTCCAATCGAAAGTCCCATTCCAGCTCCGGTTTCACAAACGGCACGACAAACCCGCCACTGGCGGCGTCCACATGGATCGGGCAGTCGATATTTTTGGCCACCAGCAGATCATTGATCGCCTTGACGTCCTCGTACTGGCCCGTGTAGGTGGTGCCCAGGATGGCGCAGATGCCGACCGTGTTCTCGTCGATCAGGTCGACCGCGGTGGCCGGGTCGATGACGTACCGCGTCTCGGTGCAGTAGACGTACTTCTCCTCCACCTCGAAGTACCGCGCGGCTTTCTCCCAGCAGACCTGCACCGCGCTGTTCATGATGATGTTCGGCCGCGACCAGTCCTTGCCCGCCGCCTTGCGCTGGTTCTGCCAGCGCTTCTTCATCGCCAGCATGGCCAGCATGATCGCCTCCGACGACCCGACCGTCGAGGTCCCGATCGCGTCCTCCTCCGTGCCCTCTTGTCCGGTGGTCGGGGCGTGGAACAGGCCCGCGATCATGTTCACACAGCGGTTCTGGATGTGCGCCGATTGCGGGTACTGCTCGTAGTCGATGAAGTTCTTGCTCATCGCGTCGGACATGAGGGTTTGCACTTCGTCTTCCTGCGTTGGATTAGCAACGCAGCGCCAGTCTGCGGACGGTGGAGAGGGTGACTGACCATGTAGGTGGTGACGAAGCTCGCCAGACTGGGGATTCGGAAATGGTTATCATCACTTTGCTTGCTAAGCTAAGTGCAGGGAAGGGCCATTACTTGAGCAGCGGATTGCCATCGAGACTCAGCTCGTCCTTGATCATCCGGTATGCGACGCTGGCCGGCATCTCTTGCTCCGACATTGCATGCTCGGGCAGCTCCTCCACCGCGTAATGTGTCCCATAGACATTGGCGGACGCCTCGGACGCCTCAGCGTCACGCTGCTCGCGTCGATGACGGTGGGTTTGGGATTCTTTGGCGATTGATGAAAGATGGACCATCGTTGCTACTACACAGATCAAATTGAGTCGGTGTGCGTTGGACTGACACGAGCAGTGCTTCGCGCGACCGTCGGTCTTTATAAGGGGGCGTATGGTTGTACCGAAACTCTGTGCTCCGGGATGACCTCACCACTCCCGCATGTGGACGGACTTGGTTATACCTCGTGTTAATTCTCTCGAATATGAGCAACCGAAAACCTTTGTCATGGAACGACCGACTGTGCCATTGGTGTTGCTACACCGCGCAGCGTGTGTTACCTTGAGATAGTAGTCCATCACGTGACGCAGGGTGAGCGTTGCTGACCATGTTAGTTTCTGCCTTGTCGCGTAGTCGGTTGCTGATCGTGCTGCCATCAACTAAGGACGGATCGTAATCATATCTGATTGTCATATCTGATCATTCACGCGCGTCACCAGCGATGGTCAGTTTTCAACCCCGGAGACGGCGATGGAGTTAGCGGCGGAGATAAGATCAGTGGCAGGGTCCTGAGACTCGATATCCACCGCAATCGCCGACTGCCTGTATATCTTATATCAATGAGTGCGGTAAGGCCTCCTGAAGAGGGTTGAGCCCGTGTTCCAGAATTGATTCATCATCAACCAAGCCTCTCCCATTCCTACACCGACAATGACGGCTCCCGGGAAATTGCCGACCCGTCCGCTGGGCAGACACGGGCCTCTGCTTCCTCGCATAGGGTTGGGGCTGATGGGCGCCAGCGGCGTGTACGGTATGCCGCTGGATGATGACAGAATTCTCAACTTGCTGGACGAGGCATACGCCCGAGGTGAGACGTTTTGGGACACCGGTATGTGCTTCAAAGATGCGTGCCGTAGCATCGAGCTCGAATGAGGTGGAATGAAGCGGAATGAATTTGCTGACGAGCTTCAGCCGATAAATACGGCGCGTCTGAAGAGATCCTCGGGAAATGGTTCGCCGCGAACCCGGAAAAGCGCCAGCATGTCTTCCTGGCCACCAAATTCGGGATTCGCCCCTCCTCCGAATCCCCGCACGGATACAAGATGGACTCGACGCCCGAGTACTGTCGCCAGTCGCTGGAACGATCGTTGAAACGCCTGGATCTGCCCTATGTGGACTTGTACTACGTCCATCGCTTGGACAAGATCACCCCCATCGAGAAGACGATGGCAGCCCTGGTGCAGTTGAAGCAGGAGGGGAAGATCCGGTTCATCGGGCTGAGCGAGTGCAGTGCCGAGTCATTGCGCCGGGCACATGCAGTGCACCCCATCACCTGTGTGCAGGTGGAGTACAGCCTATTTTGCTTGGCCATCGAGTCTCCTGCGATTCGACTCCTGGAGACCGCACGGGAGTTGGGGGTGGGGATCGTAGCCTACAGCCCCCTCGGAAATGGGCTGTTGGGCGGAAATCTGCGTTCCCGCCAGGATGTCAGTCGGCCCGGCGATTCACGGGGAGTTTTGCCGTGGCTGCATGAGAAGAACATCGGCAAGAACCTGGCGGTTGTGGACAGAATCGCCGACATGGCCAGACAGAAGGGTATCACGGCTGCGCAACTGGCGCTGGCCTGGATCTTCGCGCAGGGCGACGACATTTTCGCCATCCCAGGCACCACGAAAATCGAGCGATTGGCGGAGAACCTGGGATGTGTCTCAATTTCTCTTGCGGGGGATGAGGAGCGCGCACTCCGCTTGTTGGTTAAAGAGGTTGCTGGGATTCGGTTTCAAGCGCTGACAGGATATGACTTTGCGAATACCCCGCCGCTGGAGCCCTCCCCGTCTGCAAAGAAGGACTAGAGTAAATAAGAGATCATCTAATCTGTATTGGCAAATGAGAATCAATTGAGTTGCGAGTCAGATTGCTGTCCACTGTAAGATCCCGGTAGCACGGCATTGCTGTCCCGGATCCAAGCGTTGAAGAAGTCCATCTCTGAGTAGTTCGGGTGATCCTGTGTCTGACTGGCAGTCGAGAAAAGAGCATTGTCGGAAATCCCACCATCCAAACCCATGTTGTTGACTAAGAACGTCGAAGTCGGGTCTGCCACCGCCATCATCGGACTTTCACCAATAAACCTGGCCGGCCGACGCAGGATGCAGAAGGATCCAAAGTACGGTATCTCCAGTTTCAGGCGGCACTCCGCAGTTTCAGGGACCTCGTTGGCCTGCAGGACGTAAAACTCCGCCCCGTCTGCCGCTTCTCCCTCGATCATTCTCAGGTTTCGCACAACGCCGATCGTCGGGCTGGTCAAGTGATTTCGCAAACATAGCCGCTCCAGTATATCGATGACGTTGTCGACAGTCCTCAGATCCAAGGGCCGTTGGTGCTCCAGGGCATTCGCGCGACCCAGGTTATGTCCGTCGATGTGGATGATCAAGAGCGCTGTTGCTGCCACGAAGGCCTTGTTATCCAACCCGTGATAGGACATCATCGGGTGCTCATCGCGGAAGGCCAGACATCGAGTCAGCACTTCCCGGCTGGCGGAGAGAATCGCGAGCTTCTTGTACCCATGGTCCCCGGCCGAGAGGACGGAGATCACACTGTCCGCCTCTCTGGAGCGTCCCAGATGTTGAACAAAGTATGGCTGATAGAGCATGATGAGAAGGTAATGGTGGTGCATCTGGGTGATGATCTGCGCGATGGCCCCCATTTTCTCCTCCTCAGTCACCTGATTCTCCAGCACCGGCGGATCCCACCACGCGAGCGGCAAATATCGGATCGCTTTCCTCAACTCGTAGTCAATATCGTCGGTCTCTTGGAAATCATCAAACCCAACTTCTTCCCTTTGTCCGAGCGAGCCGAAGCGAGGCAGCATGCGCATGTTCCGATCGGCGATTCGGCCCGCCAGAACGACGTGCATGCGCTCGAGTCTGTCGAACGGGGGAAGCTTTGCCATGAACTGCTCGGCTGCAAAACCATTGTCCGACAGCGAAAGAGGTAGCCCGAGAATGAGTGATAGGAACCGATCGCAATACACCAGTCGGAAGAAGAGCGCCTGCGTTTTCTGGCTCGCTTGCGGGAGCCGCTGGGGGTAGCCCAGCATCTGCGCCACGCTGAGGGCCCGGCGGAAGATGAGCCACGCAGACCGCATGGTTCCTGCGTTGATATGGTAGCGAGCCTCGAGCATGAGAGTGTCCAGCCCCTCCAGCGAGCAGACGAGCTCGTTGTCGGAAGTGACATGGCGACTCGCGACCGTGAGATAGCGCTGTGCAGCGGCCCCCGGAGGTTCTCTCAGTTGGAGCTGAACCTCGCGGGAGGATGTCAGACTGAGTTGTTGCAATCCTAGAGCAAGCTGCACCAGCTTACGGGCCAGATCGACCGGGGGTGTGGTTGATGAGGGCAGTTCCAGTGCCGCATCGGGCTTCGCTGCTTCGATGGTCGCCTGTGGGCGACTTACCTGGGGCGATTGCACAAGTGTGAATGGGAAATAGAAGAATTTACCCTTGGTCAAGATCATGACAGTAGTGGAGGGAGGAGGCATGTATGAAAGGAGAAAGCTGCCCAGTGACCGAGTGGGCGTGTGCCAAACGCCCTTGGGGTTGATGACCGCAAAGGAAGCGGTTTCTGCATCGAGCCCGTGCTGGCTCAACAGGGGGGGGTTGTCCCTGGAAATCCTTGCAGCTGCGGGTCGAGACGATGCGATTGTTGGAGGGGCATTCTTCCGCTGACGCAGTAGATGATGCACGAGCGCTTCAATGTGCTGAATACGATCCTCCACCTGCTCATAGTTGGTGTTGCTGGACGGATCGGCAAAGGCTTGGCTCATGCATTGCAACCCTCGGCTGTCGCAATACACACAGCTGGGGTTGCTGGCGGGCTCGAAGATGCATCGTCTCTTTCGATGCTTACATTCCCAGCAGGAAAAGGTCCCTTTTCGAATTTTGCGTCTTTGAGGGTTCGGTGCATATAGAGTTGAGGATGATGGCGAGGATGATGACGATGGGGTGGAAGACATGATATCGATGAGTGTCACAGTGGCTGGTTTCAGCGGGTCGGTCTTACTCCGGGGAGGAGAAAGAGAAAGCCGTTGGGTGGAGTTGAAAAGAAAACGGAGAGAGGCAGCCTGGACTGCAGGCGAGATACGTGCGTAGCTATCTAATATTCACTAGGAGAGATAAAACACGCTAACGTACGCTAGCTATAACCCTGTCCATCATCGCCTCCTACGCCCTCTCAAAATGGGTTTGTGCATACCGCGAAATTACAAATCACAAAATCCCATCGATTTCATTCATCACATTGTGTGGGGCTTGCTCCGTTGAAACTATCAAAAATCGACCTTCCCTCCTAAAACGCGTACTGGAACCTATGTAGCACAGTAAGAACCCTCACATCTCGAAGTCCAAGATCTCGATGGATAGACCCGGAGGCACATTAACCTGCCGGAGACCATCCATATCTACATCGTCCGGCGCAGAGACCCTAGCATGGTCAGTTACCGTCCAGTCGCTCAACCAACCGGGTTAGACCTACGACATGAAGTGGATGGGCGGGGTGGTCAGCGTAGACTCAAATTCGTCCGGGATCTCCAGGTGCTGGGCTTCGTAGATCTTTCGAAGACTAAGGGATGACGGCGGTCAGCATCTCACTAACGAACACTAACTACCTTATTAGTGCTTGGTGGCTGAGTTGGTCTCACCTGTTCGCCAGCTTGGACCCGTCCCCATAGTACTCATGGGCCAATTCATTATCGTAGCGAACGTCGAAAGTCTACTTGCAATGATGAAGGGTAAGCAAAGAAAACCACCTTGAATGGCTGCAGCCTGGACTGACCAAGTCTTTCATTTTGGCGGCGGTGGGTGGATCTGATGTCGACTAAACGGTTGTTGATCTATAACTGAGTGGAAGAAGTAAGTTGTATCGAGAAGTTCCTCACTGAAGCAATGTTGAGCCACGTTCCCTATTTAATACTTCCCAGAAATCGGGCAGGATTTCAATCACTTACCCCAGTAATCTCTCTCGCAAACACTAAATCAACTAGATGAGGTCATCTAGGCTTCACCAGCATGTGGATAGAGTTGGGGCGTGGTTGGTTCAGACCTTCTAGACGGCTCGGTAACCACCGATCGGGCCTGCAGGTGGCGGATCGGTCACTTCCATGGTCCGTTTGCAGATGGACGGGCTGACGATGATTTCATTGACCGACTGTATTGACCTCATTTCGATCTGTCTTTATCTCTCCGATCACGGGAGACCTGAGTTAGAAGTATGGTGAACAGGGAGTGTGTATTGATACTTTCATACTTCATGCGAGATAAGGGTTGGCCGTAGTGCCCGTAACGGATACGGTACGTGTTCTGTACGTAAGGTCACGTGAACGCATCGAGTCGATCCGCGTTCGGATCCCGGCTGCCGCACTTGGATTTGGATGCTATCTAAATAAGATACTTGGACCACAGCAATATCAAAAGCTAAGCGAGGTATTCCAAAGTCAAAGTTGTCCCATTCCTATATATTCCAGATCTTATACAGTATTTCTTGTTCTAATGCAAACCCCTCTCAGCAAGGCGACTTTACCACCCCCGGCACCACGCCATGCACCTTGAAATACCTCCAATCCTGCACACACACAAAGGCCAGCAATCCAACTACCCCACTGCACCTTCTTTATCAGTCACCCTGCCATCATCATCAGAAGAAACCGGAAGACTCACCACAATGTTAGCGCCAACACGGCCACAATCCCACCCAGCGCCTTACTACTTGTAGTATGCCCTCCACTCGCGCCCATGATGCTGATAATAAACAAGGCGAACCAGAAGATCGTGTCGATGATGTCCATGATCATGTTCGCGCGGGGGTTGGCCCACCGTTTGAAGCGCTCGTGGTAGGTGGTGAGGGTTTGGTAGGCTAGGAAGACTGCTGCTTTGACGCACTGTGTAGACCATTGTGAGAACCGAGCCGATACGGGCGGGGACTCGGACAAGAGTACGGGGGGAGGGAAGTTTACCACTGCTATGCCCCAGGTATTGGTCCGGGTCGCCGGGGTACCTTTGTCGGCGACTCGGGCGATGATCAGGATGAAGGTCAGGGTGATGAGAGCGCCGACGATGATGTGCAAGCGTAGCTTGAGGCGCGGATGGTTGTCAAGGGCGAGGTTGACCATGGTTCTTAGCAGTGCTTTTTGATAGCCGAGAGGGAAGTAGAGTGACTTTAGTATAGATGGGTGGAGGTGGAGAAGAGAATGTTCGTTCGAGGATGACACGCTTTATATGCATAGGCCTTCATATGTGCTTCCAATCACGCAGCCATAGACCTAACCCTTCTCTAAACGTGTATGGAATAAGATAGGCAGACATCAATAGAAGTTGAAATCTGCATCCAGGCCCATGGGTTTGTTGCATGCCGTGGTGATGTTGTCGGGTTCGTATCACTTGCCCGTTGTGGATATACGTACGAGCATCGCCAGCGGATTTTGTTTCAACCCCACATGATGAACTTGTCATTTCATCGCTATTGGCTGCTACGTACATGCTCAAAAACAAACAGTCAAGGCTCCACTAACGTCGGCCCGCAATCAGGGATCGCCCCAGAGACGCAGGTTCGAGAGTGTAGGTGGCCTGGATGCGTAGTCTGTCGCCTGAGCACCCACAAGCCAGAGTCGACTCCACCCGCAATTAACATCAATGCCGACCTTCAGCGCCTAGAAGAACAGATAATCATGCTGCCGGACTAGATCGACTGAGCACGTCTAAAGCGTCGATTGGACGCCGCGACAACTCACCCTGAAAAGCAGAACCCGCAGACGAGCAGCACTTACATACTCCATCCACGGCACATTTCGAGACCGATCCACCTGTCACGACCTCTCCTCCCACACCTTGCCCCGAATCTCGATCATGGCGACATGCTGAAACCCTGTCCTCCGCTTGATCTCGCCAATGCACATCTCCACAAACCGCTGCTGGTGCGGCACGGACGTTTCAGCACCCGTGATAAACAGTGGGCACAGGAGCCGCTTGAACCAGGGCGATGATGCGGTGGGGATGCTGGCGGCTGCGTCGAGAATCCCCCCCCCCCACTGATGCTGCGATCGTTGGGGCCTCGCAGGGGATCCTCCAAGTGTTGTGAAAGCGTAAGACGCGAATGATACACGTGTGGCGGTACGCTTCAGCGAGGGCTTTCCGTTCATCGCCGAGGGCAGCTCTCTTCTCGTCATCGGTGTCCCAAGTTCGGAAGAAGCGCTCTGCGGCCACAAGGATGTGCTCGAAGTCGGATAAAGATAGCGTTCCGGCCAGGTATAGTTTACCAGAGTTAATGACCCCGCTGATGCCGTAAAAGAGCTCGATGGGGCATCCGATTGTTTTGGGAAGGCTGATGTGGTTGAACTCTCGGGTGCGCTGGTGTGTGCCCTCACCGAAGGCCAGTTTCTCGGCGCCGCTGAAGCCTCGAAGTAGTTCCGGCCTTCCGTTGAGTTCGCTTCAGCAATCGAATAATGAGCCACAATACATGATGTTGACCTACCAGGCGAGAGTGGCTATCAGGAAAGATGTGCGAGAGGAAACCATTGCCGTCGGTTGTTGGGAGATCTTGCGGCAGATGTAGGCGGTACCGGTTAGATGCACCCCATGTGAAGAAATTCCCGACTCACAAATCTAAATACCGTAAGAAGGCCTTCCAGCAACAAATGGTAATTGCTGACTCACGTCGTAGAGAACGAGGAGAAGTACCGTGGCGAGAAGGACACCGATCTCTTCTGTGCTGAGCCCGTGCAATTCCTCCCTTATCAGCAGGGAACTTAGTAGTGAGTGCATTCCGGCGAGTTGGTGCTCGATCATCGCCGCAACATTTCTTTTGTTCGTTGGCCTCTGAGCTACTGAGGAGTTTTGGTAACACGATGCAAGCGCTAGGACTGCATGGAGCGTTCCAGGATCTTGGTGTGCGAGAGAAAGAATATACGCTCGATACCGATTCGGGGCGTGGCTGGTCTCGATTGCCAGGGCGCTACAGACCCTCGTTTCGACTTTTCTAGTAAGAGACACGCGGATTATAATACCTGAAAGAGCCAGTGGCAAAGGTAGTTTTGCCAGCCAAATTCGCCGCGAGGCTGGGTGGCTGCGTACGGTTCCCGCTCGAAGGCATTCTCCATGTGTGAGTATCGCGAGATCCCTAGTCGTTCTTTCTGGATACTTGTATCATACTTCACTTCACTTCAATATGTCCCCGCTGCTCTGGCATCAATTGAAGCCATCGCCAGAATCGGGGCCAGTGGGAGGCATTACCCAGTTGGGAAGTATGCGCAGCATTTCCACCGCTCCACTAACCATTCCCGAAATTACCCTTGTTTGATATCTAAGCGCCGTCACTGAGGTGAACAGGACACCGCATTGACCTTTCGGTCCAGCTGCATACGTACTTTTGTTGCTGCAAGCCGCATCTACAGCGATAGATCAAATCGTTGATCCTGGGAAATTCTGATGCGACCACAGAAACGGAAGCTCGGGGCGCACAAGACTGAGTTTATGCTTGCTTTGTATGATTGATTGCCTTGTCGAGAAACCAGGTTTCGATGTCTTCGCCATGGGGCTTAGTAACCACAAGCTGACTTAACTATACACACTCCTTGCATAGTCACGCTCACCACTAGCGCTGTCACGTATACACACTCTCCAAGTCCAAGTCCTAGCTAGAAATCCGTCGGTCGCCCGTCTTCCTTCAACTCCGGGCGCAGGTGGTAGATCGGATCCAGCTGCTCGACCCAGCCACACGCCGGCTCGCTCATCGTATACCCCATGTACTCCTGGACCTCGCGGGCATAGCTCCGGGCGACATCCGCCGGCACGGCCAGGAACTGATTCTCTTCCTGACGCAAGTAACCCCGAATGATGAAGGTGGCGAACATCAGACGTTTCTCCTCCTGGGTAATATTCGCGCCTCCGCCGTGGAACGCGGATGCAAGCATGATGAACCCATCACCCTTCTCCATATCGGCGTAGATGCATTGCTCCACGTTGGGGGGAGTCGTCCGGTCGGAGCCCCTGGGAAGTAGGTTGTCAATGGTCAGCAGCCCTCCGTGCAGCAGCGTTCGAGAATGCATACCATAGATGGCTCCGCGGGATGAACGCAGTGCCCCCGTTCTCTTTAGTGACGCGGCAGCCGGCCACGAACAGTCCGACGGAGGCCTCGCGCTCGGCGTCGCGGACATCATCCCATTGCCCGATCTCCTGGTGCCAGCGATGGCTGATGTAGTCGTCCCGGTGCAGGGGCTGGGCCGTGCCGCCGGGGCCGATGCGCATCGCGACGCAGGAATGCACGTAGGGCTTGGACACGGACAGCTTCTTCTCGTCGCCCCACCAGTACCATCGGCGGGAGGTGAGGAAGTGGTCGCAGACGGCGCGGAAGAGTGGGTTCATGAGCTGCGTCTTGGTGTAGGTCGGGCTTCGGGCGATGAGGGATGGAGCCCGTTGGGTTTGTGCTGGTGGTGGTGTCAGTATCGCTTTTTCATTTTTCTTCATTTTTTTTTATAGTTGCCAAAGGCTTACCTGGAAAGAATGACCCATTCCATTCGACATCCTCGTCCAGTCGCGACTTGACCTCCTCATGGGCTTGATCGACGTCACTTTCGGGGATGAGGTTCTTGATGAAAACCCCGCCGTCCCGCTTGAGCAGATATACGATTTCTTCGAGTGGTGTGTCTTTGGACACTTTTTGGACCTTGTCACTGTACTTGGAGGGATTGAAGGACATGGTGCAGCTTTAAGGGGGTGTCGGTGTGCAAGTGTTAAACTGATGATCATCCCACTCGAGCCATGACATTCACTTCATATAAATGGCTGTACCATACGTAGTGGTGTGCAGTCCACTAGCAGTAGGGATAGGCGCCGCCAAGGTTCGGGGGGAAGTTGATGATAGCTTACACGGCACCGGAAGGGGATCTGGACTCCCTGCGACCACGGATTCACCGTACAAGCGAGTGGCTTCGTTTCCCAAAAGGGGGAACCCGCCAGTAGACTTGTCCACAATAGGAAATGCTTTCAACTGCTATCAGCCCTCATATCAAGGCTATCACTCCCACTGGATGGGTCGATCCGAGATGGTGATGGATCATGCGGGGTTGAGGGTAAGAAGGGCATGGTTAAGCCTGTGCCTGGATGCGGTGCGAAATGCCAACAGTTGATGCAGGCAATATAATTGTCTGGTCTGTGTCACTCATTATCACATACAATCCCTGCTCAAACCCTTCTTTCAACAGGTTCAAATAGTGGGGAAATTGCTATATTTGGGAGGTCACATCGGTGCCTCAGGATCCCCGAGCAATTCTCAACACCCAAGACGATGAGCCAGGAGCTGGAGACCATATTCATTCAAAAGTGCTATCATCGAACTATGATGAGCCAGATTTTCAGCTCTTGCGTTCAGTCGCGAAGTATATCATCCTCACGTTCAGTATATTGTTCTTAATCGGAGTGACGTCATGGTAAAGCCTGCTCGGAGTATCTGTGATGGAGACGTTTTGACTTCGAAAGGGGCTTCCTTTGCGGTTTTGCTTTGCGAAGAAATCAAGCATCAATCTTGCCTCAATCAGTATTGCCTCTTCAGCATTACTGCCTTATTGTGTAAAGTGCTGTGGCCAAGCACGCCTCTATTATTTGCTGGAAACGATTCCCGAGTGGGCAATCATCCCAACATCCTATCTATCACTCATGCAGAAGCTACGAATGGATGCATAAGACTCATTGGTTGACCAGCGATGTGATTCGTGGGCGTAAGTTAATCCAAATCAAGAAAAGGCCAGTGTACCTTGATTGCGGCTCACCGGCTGCGTTGAAGTCATCCATACCATGCATACTTAGGTATCGATTGTGCACCCGGAGAAAAGCAGACCTGGGATATAAAGTCTGGCAACGACTTGGGAAACTATGAAGTGGTGCAAGATTCATTGAAAACTCTCTCCTAACTTGCTACTTAAGCCCCTTCACTGCCGACTTGCCACATCGCCATGTCTCACCCTCTCGACCCCCTCGCCCCGAATGAGCTGCGCAAGGCAGCTCAAATCTTGCGAGCGCGTCACAAGACAACTCCCATTGGCTTCAAGGTTACGACCTCTTGGAACCCCCCAAAGCCTCACTCCTGGCGTATCTGAATGCTCGTACGCGGGGCTCACCAGCCCCTCCACGGAAAGTCTACATCTACTACCATCAGCAAGGGCAAGCGACGCTGTGCAAGGCCAAAGTCAATGTATCCGAGGGCACTGTAGAAGAAGACCGCCAGTGTCCTGGAGTTCAAGGGCCTGCAGACCCTGAAGAATTCGAGCGCGTTCACAAGGTTTGCAATGAGCATCCGCTGGTTCGTGCCGAGGTGAAGAAGCTCAAACTACCCGAGGGGTGAGCAGCGCTCGCGGGCCAAATTATGCCCCCGCTTCCCCTCATACAAGGTATCGCACATAGAATCTGACACCTACAGGGCTTCGGTGGTCAATGACCCTTGGCTGTACGGGACCGACAGCCCCGTTGTGACCCGTCGTCTCTACCAGTGCTACATGTACGCTGTCCTGAACGATGATTAGGAAGCGAACCACTACTCCCTCCCCATGTCATTTGCCCCCATCTTCGACGCTCATACCGCCGAATTAGTAGAGATCGAAACGCTGCCACGAGGAGCGGGAGCGGAGTCCGATCAGGAGACCGTGCCTTGGGACGCCGTGGAGCCAGTCGAGTACAGTGAGCGCCTCTTAGGCAAGCCCTATTTCCGCCAAAACCTGAAGCCGTTCCACGTCGAGCAACCGGAGGGCCCATCGTTTCGTATCGATGGACGCCAGACCACCTGGCAGAAATGGTCATTCCACCTGGGATGGACGGTGCGCGAGGGCCCCGTGCTCCACCACGTCCTCTACGACGGTCGGTCGCTCTTCCATCGGGTCTCCATGAGCGAGATGACCGTCCCGTACGGCGACCCGCGGGCCCCGTACCGTCGCAAGCAAGCGTTCAATCTGGGAGACTCGGCTTCGGCCTGACCTCCAACACCCTGACCCTGGGCTGCGACTGTCTGGGCCACATCGCCTATTTCGACGGGATCCGCACGACGAGGACCGGCGAGCCCGTCGAGCTGAAGAACGTGATCTGCATGCACGAGGTGGACGAGGGGATTGGCTGGAAGCACACCAACGTCTGCAACGGACAGGCGTCGATGGTGCGCAACCGCACCCTCGTCATCCAGTGCACGGCCACCGTGATTAATTACGAGTACATCCTTGCCTTCGTGCCGGACCAAGCCGCCAACCTCCATGTGGAGGTCAGAGCGACGGGCATCATGTCCACCATGCCCATTGCTCGTCATACCTACTCGCCCTGGGGCACCGTTGTGGCCCCCGGCGTGCTGGTCGTCAACCATCGACATCTCTTCAGCCTGCGGATTGATCCCGCTCTTAATGGCACCCGCAACACGGTCGTCTACGACGATATCCTCCCCGTCCGTGATGACCCAACCGTCGACGATCCGCAAGGCTGCGCGTTCCGCAGAACAACCACCGCGATCACGCAGCCCGGAGGCTACGACCTCAATCTCGCCGCCTCCCGAACGTACCGCATCATCAACGCCAAGCGCACCAACGTCATCTCTGGCGAACCAGTGGGGTACAGGCTGCACGCGTCCCCGAGCCAGATGCTCCTGATGGGCCCGGAGACCTTCAACTGCCGCCGGGGACAGTTCACGACCAAGCCGATCTGGGTCACGGACTACCGAGACGAGGAGCTCTACGCGGCTGGGGAGTTCACCAACCAGAGCACGAACGACACCGGGCTGGGGGTGTGGAGTCAACGCCAGCAGTCCGTGGAGAACCGGGATTTCGTGCTCTGGCACACGTTTGGCAGCACGCACGTCACCCGTCCAGAAGGTATGTATGCCACCGGGTGTTTGGCTTGAGAGAGAGATTGCGTACAGTGGCTCAGACTTTCCGGTCATGCTGGTCGAGACGTTGTCGTCTCGCTCAAGCCGACGAGCTTCTTCGAGCTTAACCCGTCCAACGATGTTCCGCGTTCGAATCAGAGCCTGAGTCGGTCGACGCTCGTTGAGCATGACAAGGTGGCATCGGAGTCTTGTGACGGAGAGTGTGCTCTGTAGGGACGATGGAGGTGGGATCGCTGGGGTCAGTTGGCGAGTATCATGAGCTGAGTCCAGCCTGCAGACAGAGCAGGATGAACATGACAAAATTATGCTGTCTCGCTGGAGCACTTCTCATGAAACAGAATCAAAAGAGGATGAGCTCCAAAGCCTGTCTGGTGCATTTTCTTGGTGGTCTCCAGACTGGGCGAGCATGCTGACTTGAGTGAGACATCAATGCGAAGAAATCAGCCTGGCTTTGAAATGTGTAAGATCAGCCGATGCGACGGTTGAGTGGAGTAAATCCCCTCATCCTTAGGAGTTGTAGCTGCTATGTTTGTCGTACAAAGCTACTAGTGATTACCAAGTGGGAATAGGCAACAGCAATGAACCACGGAGGTTGTTCGCTTATACTACCTCACCTACCTAGTGCCATTGTATCGAGCACGCAGCTCAACAACAAATCAGATCCCGAGATTCTCGCTGTGTTGCACAGTGTTACCACAGGTTGGTGAATTGAGTTTGATGTCTGTCTCCTGAAAACAAGGAAACGATGTCGCGCGATGTGGGCTTCAGGTCCATCTGCTTAAGTAGAGTTGAGCATAGCAGATACTAGTCTCAGATGTCCCCTTTCCACCTTCCAAGACACTATGCACGGGCGAATGGAGATCTTCGAGACAAGAAGAAACCAGCCACCTCCTGCGTCAGGGTCCACGTCTCTCTGTCCATCGAGCGATAGAGTATAGGAAGCCATTCCTCACGTCAGAAGCATGCTGCACGAGTCAAACCCGCACTCAATTCCTATAACGGCTAACCAGATTTGGAAAGCACAGCGAACCTGATTTTATTACTGTTATTTCTCAAGGGACTCGCCAAGCACGTAAGCGCTGAGCCCTATGCTAAGCAAGGTAAGTCCTTGCCTCTGGGACGGACTCCGTTCCTTCGCTGCAGGATGACTGATCCGTCTCAGCGTCCCAGAATCCTGCCACTCCTGCAGCAGACCAGTCACCGGGGGGGGGGGGGGGGAGGAAAAGAAAAAGTACGGTACCTCAAGCTGGGTTGACCACCAGGCCTTACCGCTTCAGCCGCACTCGGCAGAGGCTCTTGGGGCCAATGTAAGTACTGTACTGTGCTTCAGGAGATGCACGTTTGCCGAGGTGCTTGGAAAGGTGCTTGGTTTGGAAGAAAGCAGCCTTGCGTACCTTGGCCACGAGAGTGAAACGAGGGGATGTACCGTAGTTGACGGCTAATGCGTTCTAGAATCGAATCTGCACTCGCCTCCGCTGGGGTGCGTCTGTCGAGATTCCACGTGGCCTTTTTCCTTTGAAGAAGCAGAAGACCAATTTGCCTCGTGACAACGGGAAGACCACTGGGAGATCAATGCAGGATAGACCGACCGAATGCTGCTAGGTCACAGCCCGTAATGCTATAGCCCGCATTGCGAGGACGAGGCAGTGGAATGTGAAACTGTGACTGTGCGGTGTGCTTACACTTTTCTGATCATCCGTGGATGGGCAATGTTATCGGGAGAACGGATGACCAAGTCACAGCAGATAAAGTCAAAGAAAGAAAAACATAAGAATAACAAACCAGATGAAAAAAAAAAGAAGAGAGCAAAGCCTTCTCCATCGGAGTCGGACCGAATCCAAACACCATCATGGGTTTAGGGCTCCGCTGCCGAGAGACTTAGCACGCAATCCAGAGCTTAGGGTGACCGCCCGCTAGCCTTGGGTTACATTCCAAGACATCTTAGTCCTGCTGCGAGGTCTCGAGTAAAGGCAGACAGCACCTACGCTGACACACCTACGACTGAGCAGCCAGTCGCCTCGAATACTGAGGGAAGCATGGGCTGTGGCCTGATGCACATGGCTCCTGGAGCTGCACTGGACACCGCAGTCCGGAAGACTCGATGCATAATTGTCCACACGATAAGATCCGTGAAACAGCTTGGCATACCCGGGCGATCAATGCGCTCTGACCTGCTGTTGGTCAGCAACTTGGTGACAAACACGCGTGGATGGTCGGCCTTAAGGAATTCTGCATCCCTTACCTGAGACTCCTCGACCGCGGTTGGCGGGAATGGACCAGGCTATTGTTGATTGCCCATCAATTGGG
Source organism: Aspergillus uvarum CBS 121591 (assembly GCF_003184745.1). Taxonomy (NCBI): domain Eukaryota; kingdom Fungi; phylum Ascomycota; class Eurotiomycetes; order Eurotiales; family Aspergillaceae; genus Aspergillus; species Aspergillus uvarum. The sequence goes on along the minus strand of NW_020291375.1, from coordinate 42,409 downwards.
TTATATCAAGGACGGGGCTCGGTTGTGAAACAACGGGGAAGGAAAGAAGGCCATGCATGCATGCGTGCTGCATAGATGAGACGAGAGCACGGTGGTGGTGGTGAGCAGTGGTGAAGAGGGGTAAGGCTACGCTAAGAAAGGGCATGGAAATGAGATAGAAAAAGAAATCCCACAAATCGCGTGACCGCGTGGTCTCATCTGGACGAATGACAGGCCCTTATTGAGTATTTATTAGTATTCCGGCCTATGCTGCGACTGCTCAGCCCCCCAAGGTTATCTAGCCCGGATCAACCTTAGTGTACGCGAGGTGATCCTGCGGAGATCATTAGTAGGGAGCCATCACGGGCTAGGTGGTATCGAGTTAGCAATTCCAGCATGACGGAGATATTACCAAGCAGAGGCACTAGCCACTCATAGCTAGTATCTACATCGTCGCAATTGGTTGTACTGACTAGTAGACTGCTAAAGAAAGCTACCGAGTACAGTACGTTATTCACTCCCTAGTGTTCGCGTGGATGATGGCATCCCTCTGGTTAACCTTGACAATACAAGCAGTGCAGTACAGTACAGTACAGTATAGTATAGTATAGTATAGTAACAGTATAGCGGGACAAATTGGAAAAACACTCCCGTCAAATTAGGTCCGAGCGGGGGTTGGCACTGCCTCTCCCCATTCGCACTACCGCCTCAACGGGTCTCATTTCGGGTGGACGGAAAGATCGAAAGATTACAGATTGTCCCGTATACGTATGCAGAAAGTAGAGGCCGTGACGCTGAAGCAAGGAGTCGATACCTCAACTACGCGCTCGTATATGCATATCTAAGCAATTTTAGCTTGCTGACTGCATCCCCGGCCACCTGTGTTTGCCGTAAGACCCTCTGCGGAATGTGGCATGATACAAAACCGAGACTTTGGAATTCAGTACTACGTGTACTCTACCTCATACCCCGTGGGTACCGATCATCTACGGGACAGACAAATGCCCCTGTCCTGCCCCCAAACCACGTGGTAATATGACGATCAATCAGTAAGTTGGTGGGAGGAGAGAGCTGCAGAAAGCGCAACTAGAGAATAACCAGCTACATCATATCGGTTGGTGAGGGATCGGGCTGTTCCACTAGCTTCATTCTTCGATTTCCCTGACTCTGTTGGCAGAATTTAGGATTCCCAGCATATAGCGAAACACGGCATCGATGCGCCGTGGTTTTAGACCTGGCTTCGGCTGAATTGACTCGCACGGGGATTCTGAGCTCTCCTTACACAATAATATGAGTGCTGGCTAGTACACCTAGCTAGTGATCCTGACTTCTAGGTATATCATCCTTTGTGGTTCGGGATTTGAAGCGGGCTCTCTCGCTTGGGGTATACAGCATTCAGGCTGTATCGATTGTCCAGATAACGCTTCCGTCTCGACAATTCTGCTGAGTCAAAATTATACCGTCAGAACTGCGACAGAATGGTGCTCATGGATTAATCAGCTTATACGATTTGAGAAACATGAGTGAGTGAAATCCACGTATACTAGCTACGGTACTCCGGTTTTGACTGCGGATAACTCTGAAGGAATCAACTTCAAGACGTGTCCGCACCCTCGATCGGCCTAGGGCGGGAGATCAAGTGGCTCGGAAAAAGACATCGGCTCAAGCAACTATTCCTCAACCAGCACTATCAGTAGACTTTTACCCCTCTTGAACTCCATTTAAGCACCAGTGTTGGTGGGAAAGCTATCTCTATCTCGATCCTCATCCAGACCTTCCGCGCAATTTCGCGTGGCTGGACGGGGGCATCCGGCCATCCTTCCAATCCTGCCAGACGGCCTGGATAGAGTAAACGGCCACTTACTCCTCCTATATATAGATCACGTGCTGACTTAGAGCAAGGACGGATTCAAAAAAAAAAAAAAGAAGGATTTAGGTGCAGCAGAAGAATCGGCCTGCAGAAATGTAGCGGACAAAGTAGCGAATCAGAGCAGAGCGCAGAAAGTCCGGCCCAAGTAATAACCTAGTATAAGACTCAGTGCTTACGCGCTTCCCGATAAAGTAAACACTCAACACAACGCTTGAAAAAAACCGGTACTTGACATACGGTTCCGGAGCAAACCAGACTGGCTGAGAAATCTTGGTTGCAAATTGGCCCTGAGATAGTCAATTGGCCTTCAGCATTGATCTTAATGCCCTTGGAATAAGATTCAACTCGGGGTATACTTCAAGGTAGCTAGTAGACGGGCTGTTGGTGAAGCAGTAGTGCACGGTCCTCATCCCCAGTGGAAAAAAGAACCATGTACAGCACGCCGTACTGTAAATGTAACCCTAGATGAAATCGCTCCATCTTGGCGCATCGTTGGCCGCGTGGGAAGCCTCACGCTAAAAACAACGAACAACGTGGGCTGACGTGCTTTCTGGCTAGATCCTGCAGGAGACTACTCAACTCCTCTCTTTATCAGCCTTCTCACATCGGTGACTAGTAAGTTTTCGGGTAGACTCAGATGACAAATGGTTTCAATCCTATTGTTTCTTTTTTTTATATTCTTTTTCAATTTTTTTTTCCCGTCCTGCTTCAACCACGCGAGGTGAGATAGGGTCCTCGGCGCCACCGCCCCCACTAACAGTCGCGGGGTCAAACAAGGCCTCCATAACGCTCGTATGGATGTTGATGCTGGTCGAGGCTAGGCGGAAGGATCATGGGGGCGAAATTTGGAACCCAACATTGTTGTGTCTGCGAGAAGAGTGTGTGATGTGATTGCCATGATTCAGGATCGCCGAAACTGCGCCGAGAACAGTCGAGAAGCACCTCCAGAGAGATATGCCTCCCTGGTACCAACGCAAACCTAAACTGAAATGTGGCGATACATGGCCAGGCTGAAGATTACCAGATTGATACACTTCTCACCCTGTCGATCCAATGGCTGTAGCCGCAACCACAGTAGAGAAGCTAGGAAATGCTGACGGCTTCGAAGGATCAACTTGGAGGATCGCTGGAATTCAATTGAGGCAGACTACAAGGAACGTGGCTATCTCTCTCCGCATCTGCGGCCTATATCTTCTCTTCTGCGGCCCAGCTCCACCTCTTGATGGAGCACCGAAACTTGGATTCACAAATACCATCAGTATGAAGACCAACGAGACTAGGTACATCGCATGTTCGCATTGCTCCAAGGCCAAGGCACGGTGCGATCGCAAGGTAGGCGCGCTATGCAGTCCCAGCGCAGCTCCTTTGCACAATGGACTGACCAAGAACATATGTACGAGTATCACAGGTGCCTTGCACACGATGCGTCAGTAAGCAGCTGGTCTGCCAACCGCGCTCTGCCCGGCGAGCCATGCAGCGTCCAGCCGAACTCCAATTACGAAGGCTACGGCCAGACGACGTCCCGCGGGGAGACGAGCAGCAGACTGCCCCGGAACCAACGAAGCAGAACCCAGCTGGGCCCGATAGCACAGTAATAGTAGGGTCCGACCTGGAGACCGGCAGTCCGGATGGCTTATTACGCCTCCAAGCAGCCAGTGTCCCTTACCCCAGCACCGAGGGGACGACGCACTTGTCCACCGAGTGGCTACAGCAGATTACGCCCGAGTCATCGTTACATATGCCCTTGGCCATGGTCCTGGACCAGGACGCCCCCCAGCAGTCCACACCCGACCTCGACCTCATCAGCGAGCTCATCAGCTATTCCACCAGCGATGTCCTGTGGGAATCATACCTGGAGCCCATGACCGTCCCTCCCCTGACTCACTCGCCGCGCAAATCCTCGAGTTGCGGGCGCAACAGCCCGTTGGTGTCGCTATGTCCAGGGCAGCCACGGCATTGGGGGGAAGATTGGAGCAGCCAGATGCGCCTCAGCCTGCAGCAATTCGAGCAGACGCTCAATTCCCGGGAGCCCTGGAACACCAGCGGCACGGAGTCCAGTGCTTCCTCGATTGCCACACCACCGGCCGTTGACCCTATTACGGACACCACGCGCGACAACCTCTTGGTGGTGACCCAACTACTACTGATGCAGACCCGAAACGTCCAATCGCGGGAACATAGCAGCCACGGCCGAAGACTGAGTCCGCTCAATCTCACCATCGTGACCCTGCCTCCGGCCAAAGCGCTGGACGACCTCTTACGAGCCCAGGTCTCCTGCTTCGAGCAGTACTTTGGCCTGTCGAGTGGGGAGCAACAAGACCCGAACACCATCATGAGTGGTCTTCCGCACGACGTCAAGGTCGCTGGCATCCTGCTTCTGCTGATGATCGCGATCGGGGCCACGGCCTCCCCGGCCCCAGAACTGCACAACTTCGCGACCGGGCTGACGGAGACGTGTCGCACGGCACTGTCCGATATGATGGAGGGAGACGTGGCCACCACGAGGCCGGATATCGTGTCTCATTGCGCGCTCTTGCTGCTTTATCTGGGGATGTGGTCTGGTGAGCGATGGCTCATGCGGGTGAGTTCCACCTTGTGTCGCATTTTCTTTCCATCGTTTCCATTTGACCTGCTGACCTTTATATTCTCTGGTCACAGACATCTTGCGCGCACCGACAAATGTACACTCAGGCAAGTCCTTCATCTTATAAGCCATGACCCCAAGTCGAATGGGAACACTAACCGGCAGCGATACAGTTACTACACCGAAAGCCTCCTTCTCTCGACAACGGCGACACTCCCAGCCTTCTCAGCAGCACTCTAGGGCTCAACCAACAATGGGCGCAATGGAAGGAGGAGGAGATGAGCTCGCGGTGAGTGACTGAAACTTCTGGCTGCCCTCATAAGGCTGCCCGCTGATTTCATCGGCCAGGCTCACGTACGCGTGGGTAATAGCAGATCAAGAATGGAGCCTGTTCTACGACACTCCGCTCAGCTTCTCCGTAGACACGCTGACCGAGTCACTACCCGCCGACGACCGATTGTGGAAAGCGGGCTCTGAGGGCGACTGGGCACGTCTGGCGCCTGAGATCTTCGCCACGCAACCCCCGATCTGCCTGCGCGACCTGTATACCTGCTTCATGAACGGCGAGCTGCGCCCCGGGCGAGGCACGCGGCTGCCCCTGCAATATCTGCGTCTGCTGCTCGTCCCGTTGCACGGGATGGTCTGCCACCTGCGCCAGTGGCTGCAGTCCTTCCCCAACTGCCCCGTGCGCTGGCGCAAGAGCACCCAGGGCTTGTCCAACCCGGCCATCCACGCCCAGCTCGACCAGGTGCAGGCTCTGCTGCCGGAGTGGTTCAACCTGGCCGTGCACTCGGCCAACACCAACTCGCCCGCCGGCCTGGCCATGCTGGTCATGTACCACCTCATCGCGCTGAACGCGATGGCAAGCTTTCCCAGCATCGAGGCGGCGCTGCTGCGCGGGCCCCCCGCGCGCCCGGAGGCCCCGAACCCGCGGGGTTCCGGCCCGTGTCCGCTGGGCGCCTGCCCGGCGACCATCGCCCATGACAGCGAGGAGGAGGCGCTCGTGCATTGCGGCCAGATCCTGCGCCTGGTGCGCCTGATGCCGCCGGCCGACCAGCCGCTCTGGTGGTCGGCCGTGGTGTACCGCGTCGCGCTGGTCACCATGTTCCTGTCGATGAAGCGCCACCCGCACGACTGGCTGCCAGCCCTCATGCTGGGCCCCATCGAGGCCGCCAGTCTCGCCTCCTCGTCGACCACGAGCAGCTCCAGCGGCGCCAGCTCCAGTAGCATCATCTCCATGATGAGCAGCTCTGCCGCCTCTGTCAGCGACCGCGGCGCCACCGTGCCCACGCAGCACCGGTCTGTCGTCCTGAACGACGTCCCCGCCGATCATCCCGCCCTGCTGAACTTCATCAAGTACAAGGAGGGCGAGCCCATCATCGCCGACCGCGACGGCCAGCTGGTCGAGTTGCGGCGCCCCCGCGAGGTCCTGCGCCTCTTCATCGACCTCGCCGACGTGCAGTACCGGCCTGCCCTCCGGGCTACGCGGTTCCAGGCCGGCGTGAGGGATTCTTTGGAGCAACTGGCTGACCTGTGGGGGTTTCTGTCTCCTGCTTGAGGATGAGAGGGGGTTAGAATCGCATTGTCTAACAAAGGGGGAGTAGAATCTTGGGGTAGGAAGAGGGTGCGAGAGAATGTTGTGTGTTTGGAGTAGATGCCATTAGAGAAAGAGACAGAAAGTCCCGAATCGTCTTTAGAGAAGAAGCATCAGGGTCATGGGCGGAGCATATTGTGGTTTCGAGCCCAGGCGAGGCGGTGTTTAGCGATGCTCTGCATTTCTTCGTTTGCTGTGACTACAAAATCGATAATCATTCTAGAGAGAGGATGCCAGCGGTCAGTATGTACGTGACTGAGGTCGCACTGATGTGCCATGCACATTTCCCATTGACTGGGGGTACTGAAGATAAGGAGATAAACAACGTGTTGAAATTCCAACCAAAAGGCGCGTGTTACTGCCTCAGGCAGCGTTGGAGTACCAGTCCTCACGTGATTTCACCCAATATCTCCAACGTAGATGGTAATTGGCAGCTGCGAACATGAATTGGGACTCGCGCGTGTAGAGAAACAGTGTAAAAGTGAGATGATCGCCTCGGAAAGCCATTAAGTGTTGTAAACCATAGAGACTGTGTTTGTTGTACAGTATGCGGTTCGGCCACGTGACTTTCTACCGAAGGCTTCCTTCGGCCTTCGGTTTCAGCTTCGCCTGCACTTCATGTCAACCTTCTTCTCTTCTCCTGTCACCACCATGTGGGCAAGTATTTTAAACAAAGAAAAACTTCCTTCCTTGAGCCTACGCCCTACGCATATTATTCAAAGAAGAAGAATGAGATGAAAGTCGATACTCATGCAACACATTACACGGCCTAAGGGCTCGAATATAAAACACGACGCGGATGGAGAGATGCGCAGGACCATCACAACGCCTCGCTAATCCCACAAAGAAAGACAGACAACCACCTGACCAAACACTGGAACCGACTCAGGACTAAAACCATCAATAAACCATCAAAACGGAAGAAGAAGAATCCCCCATCTAAGCAGCCAGCGTCTCGCCCATGTACGGGAACCGGAGCGTCTCGCCCTTCTCCACCAAACTCTCCAGATAGATGGAGATCAACGGATCCATCCCCGCCTCGAGGGCCCGCGCAATCCACTCCATGAACTCCACCTCCGCGAACTCCTCTCCATACAGCGTGCGCATATGCGCCACCATGGCCGGAAACGCGACCTTGTTGCCGCTCGAATGGTGCCGGAAGCGCACCTGCTGCTGGAAACCGCCCTCCTGCGGCCCTGCGCCACGACCACGGCTCATGTCCACGGCGGCGGCGGTCAGCTCGCGCGCCACCTCCTCGACCCGCTTGAAGTCGAAGTAACCCTCCACGTTGGCAAAGCGCGGGATGGCCTTCATCTGCAGCGAGTAGCGCAGGATCGCGTTCAGCGCGTCCGACGTCGGCGCCTGGTCGCCGATCACCACGCACGGGCGGTGGATCTCCACGGGCATCGCCGTGAGTGCCGAGGCCCGCTGCAGGAACTGCTCGCTGGCCCACTTGGACGCCGTGTAGCCTTCGGCGCCACTGGTCGGGGGCTCGGCGACCACGGGCCCAGGCACCGGGGCGGTGTTGTTGTCAGCGAGCAAGGGGACTCGGTTGGAGGAGATGTAGAGCAGGGGCACGGCGGACGGGGCGCACAGGGACGCCAGGAATTGAGTGGAATGCACGTTGGCCTGCCGTACAGAGGCGTAGTTGTTCAGGCAGTGGCCGTTGGCGCCGGCGTGGATGACCACGTCGACGGTCTCCTGCAGGGCGAGGCACTCGGACGGGCTGAGCCCCAGCGTCGCCGAGGAAAGACTTCCCGTGTAGGCGATGATCTTGTCGTGGGCCGGGAGGTGGCTCTGCTCGTCGGGCAGGACGGCCACGCAGTGCACTTTGTGGATCTGAGGGTCCTGCAGCAGCTCGATCAGGATGCATCCGCCCAGAAAGCCCGTGGCGCCGGTCATGGCCACCTCGATGGCTGGATCGTCGTTCCTGCGGATGGCAGAGCGCTTGCTGGCGTCCCGTGCGGCCGTCACCAGAGACTCGGGAACGGCCGTCTCGGCCGCCCAGTCGATGGCTTCGATGTTGATGACCTGGTGCTCGCGCTGGAAGTCGATCCGCGCGGTCATCTGGCGCAGCGTCGAGGCCTCATACAGCTCGCGGGTGGAGATGGAGACCGCCATCGCTTCTTTGATGGCGTGCTGCAGCTTGATCAGCCGCAGCGAGTTGCCGCCTTCGAGGAAGAAGTCCGACTCGGCCGTCAGCGCGTGCGTGGTCGGCGGCAGGACCTTCTCCCAGAGGATGCGGAGCTCGCCCTGACGAAGGCTAAGCTTCGGCGCAGTACCGTGCAGATGGGCATCACCCGCCCGAGACGCTGACGGGAGCGGCGCGCTGGCCAGGGCGTTGCGGTCGATCTTGCCATTGCTAGTGCGAGGCAGCTCGTCGACAATGACCACCTGGGCCGGACACATGTACTGCGGCAGAGGCAGGTTCGCCAACAGGTCCGCGATCACCGTCGGCTCGATCTCACCCGTTCGGTCACCGACCGTCGTCGCATGGGCCACCAGGACATCGTCACGCACGGTGACCACGACCGTCGAGAACAGCGACGCCCCTGCTTGCAGCAGAGCCCCTTCTACCTCCTCCAACTCGATGCGCAGCCCGCGCAACTTGACCTGCGTGCTCCCTTCCAGCCGACCCTGGAAAACCAGCGTACCATCAGCCGTCAATCGACCCTGGTCGCCCGTGCAATACCATCTTGTCGATGGCAGTGCTCTGTCCGTGACGAATCGCTTCGCCGTCTCTTCCGGGGACGCCCAGTAGCCCATGGCCAGCCCGGCGCCACCGATACAGATCTCCCCGCGGAATCCGACCGGCTGAGGCCGGCCGGCCGCGTCCACGATCCGCAGGGCGTAGTTGGGCAGAGCCTTGCCGACCATGCTCTGGGATTCAGGCTCATCCTCCTCACCGGTCTCCAGCGAGATGCGGTTGAACGTGGCCGCCGCGGTAATCTCGGTCGGACCGTAGCAGTTCAGGTACGAGAGGTTGGCGAGACCCAGCCGCTGGAATTCGTGCAGCAGAGAGCGATGGACCGCCTCGCCGCCCATGCACGCCCACCGCCAGCCGGCACATCTGACCAGCGACTCCCGCCCGTAGTGCAGCCAGGTGAGATACTCGGACGGCGTGGCAATGGTCATGGTGACCTGGTGTTGGTGCATCAGCCGGGTGATGTGGAGCGCATCGCGGCGCGACTCGTACGGCACGATCACCAGCGTGCCTCCCGTGCAGAGGGCGCAGAAGGTCTGGATCAGCGACATGTCGAAACCCAGCGAGCTCTGCTGCAGCACGGTCTCGCTTCCGGCACGCAGATTCAGCGCCTCGATCTTCAGCGCAATGTGGTTGACGAAGTTGCTCTGCGAGAGCACCACCCCCTTGGGCTTGCCGGTCGAGCCGCTCGTGTACAGGAGGACGGCGGGAGATTGGGACTGTGCATTGCAAGGGATCGTCTTTTTGCCAGCGGCCTCGACCTCATCCACATTGATGGCCGGCAAGACGAGGTTCTCCGCGCCCACACCGAGCTGGGCCGCGCGCTCGAGAGTGGCCGCATGGCAAAGCACCGCAGTGGGCCGCGCACTGGCGACGATGGCCGCATGCCGCGCCGGAGGCAGACTGACGTCCAGCGGGATGTAGACCGCTCCGATATGGAGGATGGCGAGCATCGAGGCCGTGAAGTCGACCGAGGGCTGGCACACGACGGCAACGCGGGAGTCGGCCGTTTGACCAGCCGCCTGCAGAGCCGCAGCGATCGCGTTCACCCGCTCCGCGAGCTGAGCATACGTGAGCGCCTGGCTCCCGTCGCGAATGGCGAACTGCTCCCGATGGGTTTCCTGCGCGAGCTGGACCTTCCCCGACAGGGTTTCAGGCCAGTGGAAGTCCACCCGAGGGCCCTGGCCGAGCTCGAGGGCCGCCAGGACTGCTTCGGGAGCATGGATGGGAAGGTCGGCGACGGGGGTGTAGGTATTCGCCAGCACATCCTTCAAGACGCGCACGTACGTGTCCAGGATGGAGCGGGTGGCGGCCTTGTCGTACAGGGACTCCTGGCAGGCCATCTCCAGAACGAAGCCGTCGGCGCCGTACTCGATGATGGCGAAGCTGAGGTCGTAGGGGTTCTTAGCCTCCTGGACGTCGGCCATGGTCAGGAAGCGGCCGGCGAAGGGGATCTTCTTGACGACGCCCAGGCGGTAGTTGACGGCGACCTGGAACAAGGGGGTGTGGGAGGAGGAGCGCGCCACGTGGAGGTCGTCCAGGATCATGTCCAGCGGCACGGCCGAGTTCTGCACCGCGCCCAGCACCTTGCGCGCCGTCGTCTGGGCGATCTGCGCGAACCGCGCGTCGGCGGACACGCGGAAGCGCACCGGCAACATGTTCATGAAGAACCCCACCGTGTCAGCGAAGTCGTCGTCCAGCCGGTTGGCATCGGCCACCCCGATGCAGAGGTCGTTGGTGCCCGCCAGCTGCGAGAGCACCACCTGGAACACCGCCAGGTGGAAATGGAAGGCAGTGATCCGCAGTTTCTGGCACGCGGCCTTCAGCGCCTGCGCGACCTCCGGCCCGATCTCCTGCCACTCGTACGTGGTGCGGAAGTCCTGCGTGCTGGGCCGCGTCTTGGTCTTGGACATGGGCAACAGGGGTAGCACGGGAGGTACGGACGAGTACTCGTTCTTCCAGTACTGCAGCTGCGCCTGGAAATGCCCGGTCTGCTGGTGCTCGAACTGTCGGCGCGTGTACTCCAGATAGGTCTTGCTAGTGTGCTGGAGGGGCTCCATGCGGTAGGCGGAGGACAGGTCCTGGATGAAGAAGCGCCAGCCGGTGGTGTCCATGATGATATGATGGTAGGAAAGAATGATCGTGTGGGACTGCGGGGAGGTCGAAAGCACCGCCATCTCCATGGTCTCGCCCCGGGCGAGGTCCCAGACCCGGGTCTTGGCTAAAGTCACCTCCGCGGCGATGTCGTCGGCAGTCGCGTCGGCGACATGGCGGAAGCGCACAACGGGGGAGACGAGCACGCCCTGCATGGGTTGATTGTCCTCCTCGCGCACAAAGTAGCAGGTGCGCAGGGACTCATGGTGCTGCATGGTGAGGGCGAGCGCGTTGCGGAGGCGCTCCATGTCCAGGGGGCCGTCGATCTCGAACTGGAACATGAGGTTGTACGCGGTGGGGTTGTTGAGGAACTGCGAGAGGATGTAGATCCGTGACTGGCCCGACGAGAGACGTTCGCTCTCGATTATACCTTGGCCATAGTCATCATCGTCAGCGTCGCGTCGCACATCGGGGAGGGGGTCTGGTCCTACGTTCACCCCGGCTTCGAGGCCGTCCTTCTCGTCGGTGGGATCGGCGACGCTGGGAGAGCTGCTTGCAGACGACAGGTCTTGATCGGCGGCCCCAAGGGAGCTGGTCTCGGCGGTTTCGGGGGCTTCGGATGGAGTCTGCGACGAGTCCTGAGACTCGTCCACGGTCGTGCTTTCGGTCTCGACCGCCTCTGTCTTGGAGGAAGCCGTTTGCTCCAGCTGCTGGGCGAGCAGCTGCTTGGCCGCGTTGGTGCACAGTTGGGCGATCGAGTCTCCGCCCAGGATCTTGAGGACGGGGATGTCGGCGCCCAGCTCGCGCAGGAACCAGGTGCGGATCTCCACGGCCACCAGCGAGTCGATACCCAGTTCGATCAGAGACACCTGGACTGACACGCTGCCGGCCGGCAGTTGCATCATGGTTTCTAGCTTGGCCGAGAATGCCTCCTGCGCGAGCTCCACAGCCTCAGCCTCGGTGCTCACCTCGCGGAACCGCTCCTTAAGGTCCTCCTGGCCCGATCGAGCCACCACCTCGTTCCGGACATTGGTGGAGGGCAGATAGTGCGAGAAGCGCGGGTCAGAGGTCCAGGCGGGCTTGTGGCCGGCCGGCAGGGGCTCCGTGAGGGGATCCATACCGACGCCCACTTCGCATGGGCGGTGGCTGTCCGGCCGACCGGAGATGATGGCCTCGGCGAATGCGTGGTGCACGTCCATCTCGGAGATGAACTTGAACTGCAGGCGCGCGAAGATCTCCCAAATCGCCCGCTCCTGCCGGGTGGTGTAGCCGACATCGGTGACGAAGCCGATGTGGACGACCGAGGCGGCCAGCCCCCGTTCGCGACGCTGGGCGGCCAGCGCGGACATGAACATGTTGGCAGCGTGATAGTTGGATTGGCCCTGGGTACCGATGGTCGCACCGCAGGAGGACAGGAGAACGAAGAAGTCCAGCGGAGTGTCGGCAAACACCTCGTCCAGGTGCTTCGAGCCGTCGACCTTGGGCTTCAGGACGCGATTGACCGCGTCCGCGTCCATGTTGACGAACATCCGATCCGTCAGCACCATGGCCGCGTTGCAGACACCGGCGATCGGAGGCAGGGTGTCCTTGATCCGTTGCACAGTCGACTGGACCGACGCCCGGTCCGTGACGTCCATCGACTCGACGTGCACGCTGGCGCCCTGGTGGCGTGCATCCGCCAGCCAGCGGGGATGGATGTTCGGGTTTCGACTGGTTATGACCATGTGCTTCACGCCGTGCTTCAGTGCCCACTCACAAATCGACAGGCCGAGACCACCGGCCATACCAACCATCAAATATGTCTTGGCGGGATCGAACAGAGTGGTCAGGTCGGGAGGCTGGACGACTAGGCTCAGAGAATCAGTCGCTTTACCCCACGAAGTGATGTGTGTGGTTTGCAGGATCGACGCATCAACGCGTGCAAGCTGATCGACGTTCAAAACGGTGATTTCACCCGACACAGGCAATGCTGCATTTAACGTGAAGAGCCGGTCCTGCAGAGCGGCGTATCCTGCAGCAAGTGAGCCGTGAGCTCGCAGGAGGTCGAGTCCTTTCTGGAACACCCCACTGTCGAGCTTCGGAACTGTCCAAGGAGACGATAGTGCAGACTGGATACTGGATCCGAGATAGTCCGTGCAACCCGAGCAGTTCACAAAGACCGAGTCCTGGCGAGGAACCAGGCTTTGAATGACTCGTGGAGAACTGTGGGGGTGGATCCGGATCCAATCGCTGGGAGCCTCTGCGTCTGCGGTGGATGAGCACACAAAGAACACCTCAACATCACGTTGCTCAGCCGTGGCAGTAATGACAGCGGCCAGACCGCGCCGAGGCTGGTAAAAAGTGACGGATTGCCCGGCGGGGACGGCGCTCAACAGCGCATCGGCGAAGATCTGGTCGCCCAGTCTCTCAAGGACAAGTGCGTCACAAGCCGTCTCGTCGATGTGGACGACGTCTGTCTGGGGCACGCTCACCACAGAGGCATCAACATGCGAGATGGCCAGCACCGGAGTCTCCACGTCAACCTGGTGACCAACAGTGAGGTAGAGCGTCTCCTGCTTGTCACTCCCGGGCACTGTCAGTGAGAAAGCTGTCTTCACTCTCACATCCTCAGCAGCATCAGCAAGACCACGGTTGTCAGCCTCGACCAAGGCTAGCTTGTCACCCTGTTGGACGAGGCGGATCGTCGCATTGGAGCCAGACACAGGCTTCGTGACCGTGCGGTAGCGCGCATTGTACCGGTCGTTGAGCTCCTGGTTGGGACGGAGACGGGCGATCAGGGTCTCGTCCCCGTCGATGACCACCTCCTGCTCGCGGGTCCACAGTAGAGGCGTTTGTTCGTCCACCGCCGACAAGATCTTCATCCGCACGAAGGCTTCCAGGACCGTCCGCGCGGTGAGATTAGTATTGGTGATTGACTCCACGTCCAAGGACTGGATGGACACCTGCGGCAGCTCCTTGCAGATGGCGCGCGACATGCCCAAAAACATGTTCTGATAGGGGTTCTCGGCTCGCCGGCTCTTAGTGACCCAGAGCACGTTGCGCGCGCGCAGAAAAATCGCCTGCAGGGCCTTGAGCTTCTTCTGGGTGACGGGCACGGCGAACAGCGGGGCGTCCAGCTCCTGCAGACACACGACATCCATGCGGGATGAGAGACGCGAAAAATCCACGGTCTCGAGATCGCGGGCAACGACCACGCGGCTGCGCCAGGAGGGTCCCACTTGACGTTGCAGGGCGGTTGTGAGCTTCGAGACCGGTAGGCTGTGGCCGCCGATGACGAGCAGCGAGTCGGTCTGGGGCACACTGTTGATGTACCCCAGTGGCTCGCGCAGCTGCAGCACGGTCTCGTCGACCGCCTGGCTGACCATGAATGACATGCAGTGCTTGTCGGCGTCTGGCAGGTCGTGGTAGACCAGGTCCACACCCGAGTACCCGGTATCCTGCAGGGTGCGGTCCCAGTCCTCGGTTGTCATGCCGGGGTGGAAGCGGCGGCCTTCCTTCGCGCCCAGCCACCAGCCGGGCAGGCCGGCCATACAGAAGCCGATGCGCATGATCTCAATACCGGTGATCTCCACCAGCAGCAGAAAGCCACCGGGCTTGAGCAGCGAGCGGGCGTGGGCGAGAGTGACCTCCATGCTGCCCGTGGCGTGCAGAACGTTGGAGGCGACGACCACGTCGTAGGAGTGCAAGGCATACCCCTGCGGGACCACGTCTTTCTCCACGTCCAGCGTCTTGAACACCATCTTGCTGGCGAACTCGGAGAAGCGCTTGGCAGCGTTCTCGAAGAAGCCGGTGGAGATGTCGGTGTAGGTGTAGGTGTCGAAGCTCTTGCCGATGGATTGCAGGATGGCGTGAGACTAGAAGACCGTGATTAGCAATTGGAACGCAAATGTGTAAACACAGAAATCCTTACCGTGGAACCCGTTCCAGCACCAATCTCCAGGTAGTTGGCCTGGGGGTACTTGTTCGAGATCTGCTGCAGGACGTTGCGCATGCCGGCGTTGACGACGGCGAAACCGCAGCCCTCGTAGTACATGCGGCCGAAGCGGTCGTCCTTCATCAGGACCTCCAGCATCTGGGTCTTGCCGTGCAGCACGTCCATGAGGTTCTCGCCCACGGCGCGCACGATCTCGATGTCGATCTGGCCGGGCCAGCGGTTGAAGATCTCCTCAATGATCTCGATGCGGTCGTCGAGCCAGCTGCTCTGGGCCAGCGGGTGCGAATCCTCGCGGACCACCTGCACCCAGTGCTCGAAGCAGTCCAGCATGCGCTGGAAGTACCACGAGAGCCCGGCCACCTCGCTGGGGTCGACCTGCTCGAGCACCCGCTGTACGTAGTAGAGCACGGCGCGGTCGATGTCGGCCACGAGGGCGGTATCGCGCTCGACGTCGACGGGGTCGCGCAGCGGCTCGAGCAGCGAGAGCGATGGGTCGGCCATGAAGACGGTGTCGAAGAACAGCCGGCGGTCTTGCTCGGCCGTCGGCGGCGCGATGGGCTTCACCGAGAGGGCCTCCACCTGCAACGCTGCTTCTCCGGTCACGCCATCATAGATATGGATGTCCCCACTGAGCGACAGGCCGTTGCGGGCGGTAATAAACGACTGCGTCACCGTGCGGATGGTGCCGGCCTCCGCGCCGAGGGAGACCCTCGGGCTCACGGCCACGCGTTTGATATGCACGGGCAGCACGCTGGTCGGCAGCTTGCCGGCGCTGGGGTCCGCGCGAGCGTGGAATAGGTTCTGGAAGGACACGTCCAGCAGCGCGGGGTGGACGACGTATCCCCCGCGCAGCTCCTCGGTCGACCACTCGGCCTTGGCTTCGGCGAAGTCCAGCCGGCGCTCCACGTCCTGCAGGCGATGGAAAATCCCGGTGTAGTTCAGACCCGCCTGCGCCAGCACCTCATAGCCTTCCTCGCTGTCCACAGGGAGCAAGTTGGGCGGCGACGGGGCGCTGGGGGGCAGCTCGTCGTCTGCGGCCTCGCCCAGGTGAATGATCAGGCGGCCCTCGCAGGTGTGGACCATGGCGCCCGTGCTGGGGTCCGAGCAGTAGCAGTAGGAGAAGTGGCCCTCGATGACCTTGGGGTCGCCGCTCTCCAGCAGCCGCACCGTGAAGATCGTGTCCTGGCCCTCTCGCGAATCCGGCACCACGATGGGCCGCCGGATTTCCACGTCCTGCACCTCCATCAACTGCACGGGCTTGCCGGCGGCGATCGCCTGCCCGGCCTGGAACGCCAGCGCCACGTACGAGGCACCGGGCAGCAGGGGCTCGCCCATGATCTCGTGACCCTTTACCCACGGCAGTTCGCTGAGCTTGAGGACGTTGCGCCAGCGCAGCTCGCGATCGGTGTCGTCGGGCGAGCGTCGGCCCAGCAGCTCGTGGAAGACATCATTGCCCTTGCGGAATCGCGCCGAGATGCGCGACTCCCGCCAGTAGACCCGGTCGTGATCCCAGGAATACGACGGGAGGTCCTTCAAGAGTCGGGGGGCGTGTTGACTGCCTTCCGGCACCAAGGCGCGTCGGAGACCCGCGAAGCTGACAAACTGCGGGCCCAGATGGGCCCAGATGAAGCCGATCGCGTCGAACAGCGCCTCAACGTCGCTCGCGCCGCGCTTGAGAACACCAGTATACGACGGGGCGGTGCCAAAGGCGGACTCCAGGGTCTGCTCCGTGGGGCCCTTCAACGCGGGATGGGGGCCGACTTCGATGGCGAGATCGAACGGCCCACCGTGCCAGATCGACGAGCGCACCGCCTGCGAGAACAGCACCGTCTGCACCATGTTCTGCACCCAGTAGGGTCCTTTGAGAGACTGGAGGTCGCCCCGCAGCAGCTCGGTGTCGCCACGGACGCTGGAGTTCCAGAAGCAGCCGTCGCGCGGGCGACGGATCTGGATGTTGCAGGCTTCGAGGGACTGGAGGTACGGGTTGGCGCAGCGCTGCATGTGGTGCGAGTGGTAGGCGGTGTCGACCTTCAGTTGGCGCGCGAACACGTTCTCGCGGTCGAAGTGCTCCTTGGCCTGCTGGATGGCGTCGCTGTCGCCGGACAGGGTGACGCTTTGGACGCCGTTGCTGGCCGCCACGCTGATCCGGCCCTGGTACTCGGGCTGCTTGCAGAACCGCTGCGCCTCGTGGTAGCCGATCCCCACGGCCATCATCGCGCCGCGCTCCCCGTTCGGGCCCTGCGCCAGACCCGCGTATTTGCCGCGGTAGAAGGCGATCTGCATCGCCGCGTCTAGGGAAATGATTCCGCAAGCGTAGACGGCGGCGATCTCGCCGGACGAGTGGCCGACCACGGCGTCGAAGTCGACCCCGCTGGCAAACAGCACTTCCAGGAGACCGAGCTGGATGGCGGTGCATATCGGCTGGGAGATGGCGGCTTCCCCGACGCGCGAGGTATCGGCATCCTTGCGCAGCTCGTCTACGAGGAGCCATTCGGGGCGGTCGGGCAGTGCCTGCAGCACGCCATCGCACCGGTCGAGCACTGCTCGGAATAGCGGCGAGTGGTCCAGCAGCATGCGGCCCATGCCGGGCCACTGGGCGCCTTGGCCGGTGAACACGCCCAGGATGCCGGGCGTCTCGCTGGGGTTGATCGGCTGGTGGCGGATCCCAATCGTGTCCTTCTTGGCCACTTTCTGGTTGTCGGTGATGAACTTCTGCAAGCTGTTGACCAAGCCCTGGTATGTGGGCGAGGAGAAGAAGGCCCGCGCCCGGTGTGCTGTCCGTCGGGTCTGCAGCACGTAGCTCAGGTCTGACAAGTCCACCGACGGGCTCTCCTGCAGGTACTGCAGAAGTCCTTCAGCGTTGCCCAAGAGTGAGGCGCCGGAGTGAGCGGAGAGCACAATGGGCCCGAGTGTCACACTGCCTTCAGCGGCGGGTGCAATGGGTTCCTGCTCTGGGGTGTCGTAGCTATCCAAAATAACGTGGGCGTTGGTACCGCCGAATCCGAAGCTATTGACGCTCACGCGAAGAGGCACCCCAGGGGCGAGCTTGGGCCACGGGATGGGCGCGGTCGCGATCTGCATGGGACCGTAGTATGGCTCGATCTTGGGGTTCAGCTCATTGAAGAGCATGTTGGGCGGGATGGTGCGATGCTTGATGGAGACCAGCGCCTTGAGGACACCGGCCAGACCGGCACACCCTTCCAGGTGACCGGTCACGGTCTTGATCGAGCCGACATACAGGGGCGAGCCCTCGTCGCCTGTCTTCTTGCCGGTGGAGGCTCCCTCCCCGAGGAGGGCCTCACTGATCGCTTCCGCTTCGACGGGGTCGCCTGCGGCCGTGCCTGTGCCGTGGCACTCGAAGTACTGGCACCGATCCTTGATGGGGTCGAGGCCGGCCCGCTCGTATGTGCTCCGAATGAGGGCCGCCTGGGCCGCCGAGGTGGGCATGGTAATTCCCTGGCTCTGACCGTCGGAGTTGATGCCACTGCCCCGGATCAAGCCCTCGATGTGATCACTGTCGCGGATGGCCTGGCTGAGCGGCTTCAGTAGGATGGCGGCGGCGCCCTCGCCGCGCGCATAGCCGTTGGCGGTCTTGTCCCACATGCGCGACTGCGAATCCGGGGAGAGCATGTGCAGCTTCGACTCGGCGACGTACATGACGGCGTCGAAGATCAGGTTGACACCGCCCACCACCGCACAGCTGACCTCCCCGAGCTGCAGACTCTGGACCGCCTGGTGCAGGGCGACCAGAGAGCTGGAGCAGGCGGTGTCGACGGTGACCGAGGGCCCGTGCAAGTCGAAGACGTACGAGATGCGGTTCGCCAGGATACTTCGCGAGGTCCCCGTGCTGGTGTATTGCGGGATGCTCTCGAGGTCGCGCACCTGGATGTCGTGGTAGTCGTCGGTCATTACGCCGACATGCACGGAGGTTTGCGACCCGCGCATCTGGCTCAGCGTGTAACCGGCGCTCTCGAAGGTCTCGTAGACGGCTTCCAGCAGGATGCGCTGTTGCGGGTCGATGGTGTCGGCCTCGAAGGGGCTGATGCCGAAAAAGGCCGGGTCGAAGAGCCGGCTGTCTTCAGCCAGCAGATAGCCCTGGCCCTTGACGTCGGTCGAGCCATGGGTGTCCCCGGACGGGTGGTAGAAGCGCTGGAGGTTGAGGTTTTGGGCATTCAACTCTCGCCGCACGTCGCGGGGCTGGCGGAGGAGGTCCCAGAGCTTAGAGGGGGAGGAGGCCGAGCCGGGGAACCGACAGGAGGAGCCAACGATGGCGATGGGTTCAGGAAGGGAGGGAGACATTTTCTTTGTGTGTTGTTGTTGAAAGAGTGGGGAGTGTTTGGGAATAGCGAGTCACTGCTATTCACGGCAAGTCGGCCTGAATTCTGTTGAAGTTGGAGGAGGGATGTACAAATGATCGGATGATGGGGATTTGTCCAGTGGTGCGATCGTAGAGCGTATGTATATGTCTGCGATGTAGAATATACGCAGGCATTCAAGCCCCCGGCCCAGCCTCATCGTCTTCAGACCCGCCGGAGCGGACGTCCACGCGGACTGAACCCCTGTCTGCCACGCGGAGAAGTACATCCAATGAGACTACACCCAATGAGGTCGTCGGACAAGGCTTAAGTTGGTGGTGCGGTGTCGGAAAAGCACATGGAGAGGAGATTCATTAGGGCTGGAGGTGGGTGAGTTTCAAAAGTCCGGCGGTTGCGGTGCTGATGTCCGGTCAGATTCCATCAGCCCCGGAGCTGCCCGCCAAGCACCGCCGGACTGGCCTTGTCCTTGGTTTCGGGCTGACTGACAATAGATAGATATATGAAATAATCCGGCCTTCTGTTTCATTTACTGCTACTGCCAACTTGCTTGGTTAGAATTTTGAGATCATTTTCTCTCGTGCAAAATCGGCAGCAACACGATTTTTCCATCATGTTGGTGCAGTACCACAACCTCCCGGTGCAGAGCCTGCCCATTCTGCTCCTCTGCTCTGGCTTCCTGGCCCTTCTATTCCGGTCCTTTGTCCGCCGCGCGAGCGACCTGCGCAAGCAGCGGTCCTGGGGCTGCAAGTCGGTCCCCTCGCGGTTCCAGTGGGAGCCGTTCTGGGGGGTGGATCTGGTGTGGACGCAGTGGCAGGCGCTGCGGGGCCACTACTTCATCCCCTGGCTCAGCGAGCTGCACAAGGGCCAGCCCAAGACCTTCCAGATCACCTTCATGGGCACGCGAGTCGTCTACACGATCGAGCCCGAGAACCTCAAGTCGCTGACGGCCATCAACTGGAAGGACTTCGCCATCAGCCCGCTCCGTCGCTACAAGAATGCCGGCGCCGCGTTCGCCAACCGCGGCGTCAACGTCGTCGACGGCGAGGACTGGGTCTTCAGCCGCGCGCTGATCAAGCCCTTCTTCATGCGCGAAGTCTACGCCGACACCGAGCGGCTGCGCTCCTACACCGACCATCTCCTGCGCATCCTGCCTCCGGACGGAGAGACGGTCAACATCCAGCCCTACCTCCAGCGATGGGTGAGTTTCCCCTTCCCCTGCCTTCTTCTCCGCTGGCTCATCTACAATCGACTAACCACCTACTAGTTCCTCGACGTGACCACTAACTTCATCTTCGGCGCCCCCATGGATGCATTGACGCACCCCGAGCGGGCGCGGGTGACCTGGGCGATGCTGGACGTGCTGCGGGGCAACCGGCTGCGGCTGCAAATGTACAAGGTGATGAACCTGATCGACTGGTCGTGGTGGCTGCGGGCGATCAAGATCGTGCACGCGTACATGGACGAGCACCTGGACCGGGTGTACGCGGACATCGCGGAGCGGGAGCGGCGGATCGCGGCCGGGGAGGACGTGGGCCCCGAGCGGCTGGACCTGCTGTGGTACATGGCGAAGCACTGCCCGGAGCGGGCAGAGCTGCGATCCCAGCTGTCGCTGCTGTTCGTGCCCAACAACGACACGACCTCGATCTTCACGGGCAACGTGGTGTGGCATCTGGCGCGCAACCCGGAGGCGTGGGCGAAGGTGCGCGCGGAGGTGCTGGCCCACGGCGACGCCCCCCTCACCTTCGAGGCGCTGCGCGGCATGAAGTACCTCAACGCCTGCATCAACGAGACGCACCGGCTCAATCCCAACAACGTGTCACAGGTGCGCATGTGCATCAACGACACCACCCTGCCGCTCGGGGGCGGGCCCGACGGCAAGTCGCCCATCCTGATCCGCAAGGGCGATGTCGTCCAGGTCACCAAGACGGTCATGCAGAAGGATCCCCTCTACTTCGGGGAGGATGTCGATGCCTTCAAGCCGGAGCGATTTGTGGACCAGGCCCACTTCTGGGAGTTTGTGCCCTTCGGGGGCGGGCCCCGGCGCTGTCCGGCGCAGATGATGGTCCAGACGGAGACGGCGTATATCCTGGCCCGGTTGGCGCAGGTGTACGCTCGCATTGAGCCGCGCGATGAGAATCCGTTTGTCTCGGTCATGCGCATTGGGCCGTCGAATAAGACGGGTGTGTTGGTTGCGTTGCACAAGCACAAATAGGAGGTAGGGGATAGGGGTAGGGGGAAATGCCGAGCGGAGGGCCGGAGGTGGAAGCCGGATGTGGAGGCTGCGTGCATGCAGGCAGGCAGGCGTACTCCGATCCCTGCTAGTCTTATCCGGATGAAATCCAATGTAGCTGGTCTTTACCTGATTATTGCGTTAGTGCTTGTTTTTAATGAAGAAAAAAACGTGGCTTCGAGTGTTTCATCGCATGCGGACAGATACTTGTAGGAGTTTCGGGAGGGCGTAAATACAGCAAGGACTGTATCAATCCATCTTATTACCACCGACGCAGAAGACTCTATGATCTACCTTGTATCTCGACCAGTTCAATGTGTTCTAGAGTGTGTATTAGCCATTCCCCCCGGACAACTTCGTCAAATACTGTAATCTCGCAGGTACCAAGAACAAAGACCATAGATTTCCAGAGACTCGCAGAACTCATAATCGAATTCAACCCAGCCAACCAACTAACAATCCGAGAAAACAAACCAACTACAGCAACTAATCAACTGTCTTACTTCAAGGCCACCAACCGGACATCCACCTTCCGCGCCTCCTTGCCACTCTCACTCACGCTCTCCAGCCGAAACCGCTCCAATACCTCCATCACCGTCAGCTTGAACACCGCATCCGCCACGTTCTTGCCCAAACACCGTCCCGACGCCGCCCCCGTCCCAAACCGCATGAACCCACAGCGCAGGTCCTGGCTGGCCACCTTCAAGAACCGATCCGGGTCGAACCGGTCCGCGCCGGTCGCGCCCCAGGTGGCGGCGCCGTTG
Organism: Aspergillus uvarum CBS 121591; assembly: GCF_003184745.1. Lineage (NCBI taxonomy): Eukaryota > Fungi > Ascomycota > Eurotiomycetes > Eurotiales > Aspergillaceae > Aspergillus > Aspergillus uvarum. The sequence goes on along the minus strand of NW_020291375.1, from coordinate 20,340 downwards.
TTCAGGCGGCGCGTGTCGATCACCACCGGTGTGCCGGCGGGGATGTTGTACCCGCCGATTTTCTTGGGCTCCGCCGTAGCTTCGGGCATGGAGAACCCTATCGTCATAGAGATTAGCAATGCTTCTTTCTTATATTCTCATCAGGAAATACGGGATAGGGTCACGAACAAAAGGCAGGCGAGATACGCATGCTCTCCATCAGCACGCGGTTGAGCAAGGTATCCTGCTTCGCGAGGTACTTGGACAGATCGAAGTCGGGCTTCGCCTTCCAGTCCCGGATCTCCTGGCGGAGCGCCGTCTGGATGCGGGAGTGGGTGGCGAGGTTGGTGAAGATGGTGCGGAAGACCTCGGCGCTGATGTTGACGTTGGCGAAGAGGATCTCGGTCATGGTTGCTAGGAACTGTGCTGGAGTTAGCATAGACGGTGACTTCTTGGGGATGGGGGGCTGCAGGTGCGCGTACGGCGTCTTCGGTGAAGTCTTTGTCTGGCTCCACGCCGCAGTAGATCGTCTCGACGGGACACGCCCAGCCGCCCTGGTGATGGTTAGTACTGGAAGTTGGGGAGGGGATATGATCGGAGTACTTACGACACGCGCGTTCTCGACGATCAGGCGGTTGAACTCCTGCCAGCGGGTGTGGAATTCTTGCAGTCGCTTGCGGGGGGCGCTGGGCAGCATGCTGTAGAGCTTGGAGTCTGGGTGCTTGCTAACCAGCATGTCCATCATGATGGCGTCGTGCTGGTCGTTCAGCTCCAGCAGTGTCCAGTAGGACTAGCCATACTTTGTCAGCTACGGCACGACGATCGCAATGGAAACAAGGCAAAACGCACTCGATCATCGAACGCATCTTCATACAGGTGCAGCGAGAGCAGCTTGAAGACCAAGAACCGGAAATCGACCTTGCTGTCGAGCTCGCTGGTCGCCGTCGGGGCCTTGCTCTCCAGCCAGGCTTCAATCTCCCGCTGGAACCGCGGGATCCGCTGGGCGACCGGGTGGAAGGCGAAGGGCGGGTCGAAGTGCTTGCGGATCGCCCGCCAGTGGTCGCCGTACTGCACCCCGACACAGGGGCCCAGGAAGCGGCCAAAGGGCTCGCCCAGGTTCAGATTGCGGGGCTTGGTGTGGGCTTTGCTGTCGCTGCGGTAGAACTCGTGGATTTGGTCGGGCTGGCTGATCACCAGTTCGCGATAGGGCCCGCTGCGGATGAGATACGGCTCGGTGCCGGCGAGAGCTTCCCCTTGTTCGGACAATTCCCGACTTGAGGGTTGTCAGTGAACCTGATCAGTAGTCATTGATGTAGGGACTGCTCCTGGGTGATCCTCACCTGCGAATGAACTTGGACATGCGCACGTCGGCGGGAAGCTCGGCGATGCGCTTGCCCTGGTCGGTTGTGAATTCTTTCGGTCGCCGCATGGCGTTCAATGCGAACGCACTGGCGAAGACGAGCACCGAGCCAGCCACTGCACTGACATACTGGTTCTTGGTCTCGTCCGCCTGGAACTGCTGCAAGAAAGCGCTGGTTGCCATGTTGGAGTTCCACAGGTTGTGACTGTAAATGTGGCTCTAAGGGATTAACAATTCACTTGAGACAGGAGATTGGCAACATCCGGAAAAGCTGGATCATGTCAGTAGATAACGTATGTATTCTTTTTCTCTGTCGGTTCCTGCCTCCATCTCCGCAACCTCTCCTGATGCATCCTCCGGACAAAGGCCGTGGAGCGTAAGCAGCAACTCCGGCGTCAGCCCTAAGTCCGTCCGCCCGCCGGACCCCGCCAGCCAATCAGTCCGCGACGCTATAGCCATCATCATCGGAAACCCCAGAAGTATAGAGACAACTAAATAACTTCATCGCAGCAATAGCCATCCGGTCATAAACCAAACCAGACCTCATACATACCCAGTCCACCATTCTCCACGCGTCGACAACTCGCGAAGACAGCCACAGCCACAGCCACAGCCCCAACCCACCCCCGCATCCTGTCCACACACATCAGCCACCATGAGCGAGTTACCGACTACCCAACAGGCGCTGAAGATCGCCGGTCCCGGTAGCATTGAGCTGCAGACCAGCCAGCCTTTACCCCAGCTGCGCGCCGACGAGGTGCTGGTGCGGGTCGCCTGTGTGGGACTGAACCCGTACGACGCCAAATCCGCCGACATGTCGCCCAGCCCCGGTGCCACCGCGGGGCTAGACTTCGCTGGTGAGATCGTGGCCCTCGGTGAGGAAGTCACCTCCTCCGCTTTCTCGTCGGCGCGACTGGCTCTGGGCACGCGCGTGTGCGGCTGCGTGTTCGGCAACAACGCGGGCCAACGCGACAACGGCGCCTTCGCCGAGTACGTCGCCGTGCCCGCGGCGCTGGTGCTCTGCATCCCGGACTCGATGAGTTTCCAGCAGGCGGCGACGCTGGGCTGCGGGCTGGCGACCACCGGATTGGCGCTGTACCAGACCCTCGGCCTGCCGCTTGTGGGCGCCGGAGCATCCGAGTCGGAGAGTACCGACTCAAAGAAGCCTCCGACGTATGTCCTGGTGTACGGCGGAGGTACCGCGACAGGGACGCTGGCCATCCAGGTGCTGCGCCGGTAAGCAACCCTACGCCTCAAAACCTTTCTTTAGAAAGACAAAAAGAAGACCAGAAGACAAAAGAAACCCCAACCCAACTAACCATTTGTCTGAATATGCAAACAGATCCGGCTTCACCCCCCTCACCACCAGCTCCCCGCACAACTTCACCCGGCTACAGCAACTCGGCGCCGCCGCGACCTTCGACTACCGCTCGCCGACCTGCGGCTCGGACCTGCATGACCACACGGGCAACACGCTAGCGTTTGCGCTGGACTGCATCAGCACGACGGACTCGATGCAGATCTGCTACGAGGCGATCGGGCGCGCGGGGGGCAAGTACGTCTCGCTGGACCCGTTCCCGCTGAACCGGCACACGCGCCGCAGCGTGCGGCCGGAGTGGGTCTTCCTGTTCACGCAGTTCGGTCGCGAGATCGTCGGCTGGGAGGCGCCGTACAATCTCCTGGCCCGGCCGGCGGACCGCGCCGCGGCGGAGCGGTGGTACGCGGCGATGGAGGCGGTTCTGGCGGAGGGGAAGCTGGTCACGCATCCCGTGCAGGAGGAGTCCGGCGGGTTGCAGGGGGTAATTGGGGGCATTGACGCGGTGCGTCGGGGTCAGGCGGCGGGATTTAAGTTGGTGTATCCTATTCGGGCGTGCGCTTAGTTGGTTTCTGGTTAGTTGCTGAGATGGTTTCTGTTCTCTGGTAGGCAGGTAGGTAGGCAATATCGGTGCTTTTTGCAATCGTGTCCGATTTGTAGTTTGGGAGGAACAAATTGAGGGTAGTGATTTGTTGCGTATATGAAATATGTCAGTGGACGATACTATACTCTGAGGAAACAGCGTAACAAGAAGAAAATATAACAATAATGTCTATGTGAGGGTGGTGTTAAACCTTTGCGCTTTACATCTGTCCTCCTACATACTATAATCTGCTCTACAATTGATGTCAAAGACACACTTTCACCAAGATGGAACTTGCACCTAGAACTTTATTTTCTTATTAACCGATTATATGAGACAAATCATAATCTAACCTTTTTACATAAATTATGCATCTAAGACAGATGTACACCATCAACCCTCTCCTCCCCTCTACTGCTCCGCCATTTCCCAAGCCCAGACCAAGCCCTCCCCAAGATCCACGAAACCACCCCTAACTAAACCTTCGACAAGAACCCCCAACCCCCAATCCTCACCCTCAGAATCACCATCACAACCGTCGACACCGCATACGCCACCCCACTAAACACCGCCGCGTACACATAATCCCCGCCATTCCGGGTAATCAACACACCCGCGATGGGGGGACTCGTCAACGCCCCCAACCCAGCCACCGCAAACACCGTGCCAACGCGATACCCGATCTCGGTTGGCGGGGACAGAGCCATGACGAGCATGGGGCCCAAGCCGATGGTGGTGCCGGACACGAACCCAAACAGGATGGTGAAGACGATGATGGCGGCGTTGCCGCGCGAGGGGAGCCACGAGGCGAGCACGACGACGATCGAGGCGACCATCGCCAGGATGAAGACGTTGAATTGGCCGTACTTGCGGGCCCAGATTTGGGGAACGGTGCGGCCGAAGAAGCTTAAGGGTGGGTTAGTTTCTTGTTTGTTGCGGGGGGGGGATACGGTGGTTTCTTGGGAGGAAGAGGAGGGCTGCAACATACCTTACGCCGTTTTGGATGGGGATCAGATTGTAGCCCATGGTCACGGACATGCCGTAGTGGATGGAGGAGATTACCATGAACACGTAGGGGACGAACATGCCCCCTTTTCACTTGTGTTAGCCTCTTTGTTGCCTGCTTCTTGAGGATTTTGGATAGAGGAATGGGAGAACGCACAGTACATGAAGAAGCTGGCGATGCACATCAGTAAGAAGTTCACCTCCTTCAACGGCCGCAGATAGTGGCTGAGCTTGAACTCCTTCGGGCTGTGGGTGGCGTTGGACGAGATTAGCGTGCAGGTGACGAGCAGCAGGCCGAGGATCAGGAACGCGCAGGCGCGCATCGTCCAGGCGAAACCGATCGACGAGAGCAGGTGGTTGACCATAAAGGGGAAGATGACGCCGCCCAGTGAGGAGCCGGCGATGGCGAAGCCTCCGGCCAGTGCGCGGCGATCGTGGAAGTAGGTCATTGGCTTCGAGGAAGGAAGAAGTATGAGTGGTCTGCTTGTGGGAGTAGGGGGCAGATGCTGGGCTGGGCCACTTACGGCGGTCATGGATGGGGTGATAATCAACGAGGTGCCGAGGCCAGAGCACACGGACTGGCTGAGGATGAACTGGTAGTATTTGGTGGACAGGCTGGCCATCATGAGGCCGAAGACGTGCAGGAAGGTGCCGATTACGATGGGGAGACGCGGGCCATGGCCGTCGTACAGTCGACCTGCCACGGGGGAGAATCCGAGCATGAAGAAGACTAGACCTTGTCAGAGATATTGGTTTTGCGCTTTTCGAGGGGGATGCCAACATACAGAGCACCGAGGAGATCCAGGACACCTGCGAACTGGAATAGTCACGCAGCTGGTTCAGCTCATACTCAGCCTGGAAGACTGCAACACAGTTGACCCAGCCAAAGGAGGCGAACATGCCCAGAACACCACCGGTCAGTGCCAACCAGGCCTTGGTTCCCTGCTTCTTAGGGGGCGAAGCGGCAGCCGGGCTGGCATCTTCCACCGAGTGACTGGTTTCTGAGTCGCCATGGTCGCCAGTGTGCGAGGGCTGCGGGCCCTTCTCCAGGCTGGAGGCGGTGGAAGATGAGTCGTGGGTCTCCGACATTCTCGAGGGGATGAATTAAGCGATGGGTGCACGATAAGGTGGATTGAGCAGGAGAAGCAGGGGTTGTTTTTCTATAGCAGAAGAAAAGGGTTTGGGCCAGCCCTAAGGCTGCAAGGCTCTAAGGCTAGACTCCGGTCGCCCAGCGCTGGGGGCCGCATCCTTCGGACTCACCACCAATCGTAGACTTTTTACGGTCGGAGATCCTGAGGAAAGGAGCGGAGATGGCTGGCTTGTCCGTGGAGGGAGTGAAAGCCTTCCTGAGCGGTTCTTCACTTGATAGGTGTGTTGCGAGGGGATGATAAGGTTACGTGGTAAGCATAAATCTAGATGTGAGGCTGTATGTACTATAATGTGTACTGTATGCACAGTACAGGACTGTATCCAGATCGAGTGGCCGGAGTCAGCGAAGCACGGAGCGAAATACAGAAAACAGCATAGTATTCAGTAAATGAGTAAATGACATGACTCTGCTTAACCTATAAGTGAATCTGTAGAACGCCAGGCATGCCTCCGGTGGGCGGAGAGGTCACGTGTAAGCCGGGGTTGGCCCAACGCCGTGTCCGCTCCCTTGCCTTTTCCACTGTTTTTCCCTCCTATCCCTCCTCCGCTTCCTCTTCTTTGCCCCTTTCTCTTCTCACTCTATGTGAGCTCAGTAGGATCTGCGTGCGTATCATGATGGAATCCGCCATCCGCTCCCCTCTCCCCTATGGCAATGCGTGTGCCACCTGTGCTCGTGCCAAGTGTCGATGCGTTCCCCGGAGTGCGGGCGGCCGCTGTGAAAGGTGGGTCAAAGTCCGACCAGTTGGCAGTGAGTGTGACCTTAACATTGACAAGATAATGCAAACTCCACAGATGCCATCGTCTCAACAAAGAATGTCGCATCCCCGAGGGCCGTCGCAAGACGCGCCCCTTATCCAAGACGGTGCAGCTGGAACGGAAGATGGATGGGCTGATGATGCTGCTGACCTCCTCCGGTGCCGCCGGTCGGACCGGACTGCAGACGCCGACTCCGCTCCAACATCCACAGCCTGAGGCCGAAACATCTTCCCCAGCCCCAGAACGAGCAGACATCGACATCGACACTCCGGCTGAGGAAGAAGAGGCTCTGCATGCCTTCCGTACACACCGGCTGCAATTCCTCCCCTTGATTCACCTCCCCGCCACCACTACTGCGCAAGACCTGAAACACCAGTCCCCGTTCCTGTGGCGTTGTATCACCGCGGTGGAGAGTAAGCATGCCGCTCGGCAAGCCGCCTTGTGTGTCACCATCCGCGAGCTGGCAGGCAAACGCCTGTTGGTCGACTGCGATAAGTCCCTGGACTTGCTGCAGGGGGTCTTGGTCTATCTCGCCTGGTATTTCCTGCGTTCCGGGTCGAAGTGAGTTCATCGCTGACCGACTGTAGGGTCACGTTCCACAGCCAGCCGCAAAAGTCATCGCTATGCATCTATGCCCAGATGGCCATTGGTCTGGTCTTCGAGCTAGGGTTAAACAAGCCCGCACCGCCGGATCTGAGCATGACCGTGTCCAACAGCAATGCCGTGGGCCACATGCCGGGGCTGAAAGCGTCCATCTCGACGCGCCGCACGATGAACGAACGGCGCGCAGTCTTGAGCTGCTTTGTGCTGACTTCCATGTAAGCTTCACGGCACCGAAGCAACGGCGGAGTGACTGACCGGCCCAGAATCGCGCAGTTCCTCGGGCGAATGGACCCGCTGCGATGGACCCCGCATATGAAAGAGTGTCTCGACATTCTCGCGCAAAGCGACGAATCACCCGGGGACGGCGTCCTCGTGCAGATCACGCGCACGAGACTCCTCGCGGACCAGATCCTGCAGGGGCCCTGGTGTGAAGGCGTGTACGGCCTCCATCCGACCCAGGCGCTCGCCGCGTTCCATCTCAAGGCCTTCGAGTCGCGGTTGGAGACGATCAAAGTCGAGATGCCCATTCCCCTGACCGACAACAGTACGTGCAATTTCCCTGGAACCTCGCAGAGCAGTGTACAGCAGAGACTAACCGTCGCCCAGAACCCATCCTCTTCCATCTGTACGACACGGAAATCAGCCTCTACGAGGTCGCCCTCGTCAAGCCCCCGCCCGACGAGGAGATGAGCAGCCAGCGGCTCGGCCACCTGTACGCCTGCCTGCACGTGGTCAAGCAGTTCTTCGACCTCTTCTTCACCATCTCTCCGGCGGAATACACCTCGCTGGCGCTGCCCTATCTCACGCAGGTGTCGCACTGCCTGGTGACCCTCTTCCGGCTGTCGACCCTGGATTACCCGGGCTGGGACAAGGCAGCGGTCAAAGGCACGGTGGACCTGTTAATGGTTGCAGAGCAGATCGCCACGCGTATGAGCCAGGTGGCCGCGGCGGTCGGGATGCGCAGCGACGGGGCGCTAGGCGATCCGTTCAGCAAGCTGGGGATGATGATGCAGAAGCTGCGGAGCGAGTGGGCGGTGCGGCTGCCCGAGTGTCCCGGGGTGGTGGTCGATCGCAGTGGCGGGGGTGGGGAGGTGTTTGCGTCGAGCATGGAGATGGGCGATCTGGACAGTTTCCTGAGCTGGTCGGAGATGGCGTGGTTGACCGAGGGGAATGGAGCGGGTGGGTTTTCTTCTTGGTCGTAGCGGATATATGTTTGATGTATAGAGCTCTGGTCTTTGTCTCTGTCAGTCTCGTCATCGCTGTCGAAACGCATCATGTAGGGGGGATTGGTGGTGTGAAGCGCTTCATATACCCCGGGTAGCCGAATTTATATTTATTGCCCCGCTTCCATGACTCAATCACACGCTCACACGGTTACAGCATCACTGGACTGTAATTCCTCTTTGGCTCTCTAAAAAACAGTCCAAGAATCATCCCTTAGCATTGGGGCTTACAATGACTGAAACAAATACTACAGGAGTCAATTTGTGCCACTCTACCTCGTAGGCCACGCAAGACACGAGAACGGGGCTGTTCGTCCTATTCCGTTGTGCCTGGATCATCGTCGAATCAATTTGTGTACTTGAGCAAGATTGAAGCTATATGACTTTTCTCGGTAAATTCCCAAAAGGGAGGATCTCCGACCGGTCGCAGCCAACAGGGGATACGGAGTTGACAATTACTGTAGTGAGGACCGGGATTCACAGCGGGAGAACCGGCGTTCGACAGCGCCAGCGCAGCCATCACCCACCAAAACAAACCGGCGTCCGGCGACGGGAACCGCCAACACCGTCTCCGGCCCTGATACTTAAAACAAGCCCACCCATCGACTTTCAATCCGCTTCAATTTCTTAGGTGCCCATCTGGATATTCTCCTGTCACACAGAGCCCAAGCATGGCGCAATCCCTCGAGAAACCCAGATCGTCCAAAAGCCTGCACGCCGCCACGATGAGCCACGACAGCACCGGCAGCAGCAGCCAGCCCCATCTGCTGGGCTCCAACCCCACCCCGTGGGAACCGGAACCGGAGCCTCACGACGAGAAGAAACCGATCCACCCGAAAGACGAGTACGAGCCGGAATGGGTGCACGGGTTGACGCTGGTGATGGTAATTGCGGGGATCACGCTGGTCGTGTTTCTGATGTTGTTGGATGTGTCGATTGTTTCGACGGTGGGTCATTCCCTCTTTCAGTGGAAGCACGCGGCGGATACAGCCACACGTACACACATACAAGAAAAGCGGGAACCTTGGCTGACATTATGGCATTGTTGGGAACAGGCAATCCCCAAAATCACGAGTCAATTCAACTCCCTCGAGGATGTAGCCTGGTACGGCAGTGCATATACAATCTCCAGGTAGGAACACCCCTCGCATAACCCTATCCACCGGCAGCCGACAGAACCAGCTAACAACCGGGTACCATAGTGCCGCCCTGCAACCCCTCACCGGAAAATTCTACACCTACTTCTCCTCGAAATGGACCTTCCTCTCCTTCTTCGGGCTGTTCGAGCTGGGCTCCCTGATCTGCGGGGTGGCCACCTCGTCCAAGATGCTGATCATTGGGCGCGCGGTGGCCGGGATGGGGTCGTCGGGGATGCTGAACGGGGCGCTGAACATCCTGGCCGGGGCGGTTCCGAACAAGAAGCGGCCGGCAATGATCGGGGTGATCATGGGGGGTGTGTACCCCTTCGCCTTGCCCGTGGAAAGAGGAAACTGACGAACGATGGCGTGCAGTGGGACAGCTCGGCCTCGTAGGCGGGCCGTTAGTCGGCGGTGCATTTACAACCTACTCGACCTGGCGGTGGTGTAAGTCCCATCCCTCCTACCCACTCTCATCGCAAACAAACACCCAACATACACTGACCCTCTCCCCGACTAGGCTTCTACATGAACCTCCCCATCGGCGCTCTAGTCGGCGCTCTCCTCCTCTTCACCCGCATTCCCGACCAAAAACCCAAACCGCCCGCGCGGGAAGTGCTGCAATCGCTGTTCCTCCAGAAATTCGACCTGGTGGGGTTCGTGCTCTTCGCGCCGGCATCGATCATGTTGCTGCTGGCGCTACAGTACGGCGGCAACAGCTACGCGTGGGACAGCGCGACGGTGATCGGGCTGTTCGTCGGGGCGGCGGCGACGTTCGCGGTTTTCGCGCTGTGGGAGCGGCGGATGGGCGCTGAAGCGATGATCCCGGGCCACCTGGTGTGCGACCAGATCGTGCTGAGCAGTAGTCTGCTGTCGATGGTGATCTTCGGGTTCACGATGACGCTGTCCTACTACCTGCCCATCTACTTCCAGTCGGTGCGGGGCAAGTCCGCACTGGTGAGCGGGGTGAACCTGCTGCCGAATATACTGTGTCAGTTGGTGATGGCGGTGGTCTCGGGGGTTTTGAGTACGCTCCTTCCATTGATACCACTGGTGGCCTGACGGTAGAACTAATGATGATGACCGACAGCCTCGAAACTCGGCTACTACCTCCCCTGGGGCGTGCTGGGCGCCATCCTCGACTCCGTGGGCAACGGCCTCCTCTCAACGCTGGGCCCGCACACCTCCGTCCCCAAGTGGGCGGGATACCAGGCCCTTGTAGGGTTTGGCCGCGGCGCGATTTCGCAAGTCGTGAGTCCTCCTTTCTCCCCTTTCCCCATCTTGTCCATGAAGCTAACAGAACCAAAGCCAATGATCGCCATTCAGAACGCAGTGCAAGGCGACGATGTCTCGACGGCGATGGCGATGATGACCTGCGCGCAGACGTTCGGGGGCGCGATCTTCCTGGCGGTCGCCGAAGTGATCTTCGCGCAGGCGTTGCGCACGGAGATCCCGCGGTATGCGGCGGGCGTCGACGCGGCGGTTGTCATCCAGGCGGGCGCGACGGGGTTCCGGTCGGTGGTATCGTCCGAAGACCTGCCGGCGGTGGTGCGCGGGTTCGCCAAGAGCGTCGATCAAGTGTTCTATCTGACGACGGCGCTGTCGGTGGCGCAGTTTGTGTTCGCGTGGGGGGTCGGGTGGCGGAGTGTGAAGAAGGAGAAGAAGGAGGAAAGGATTGAGATGGAGGCGTGATCCCTGGGGGCTGGGTTGGGTCTTAGAATGAGTGTGTCGGTCTAGCGTTGTTCTCTGCTCTGGGTGTATATTGTGATGATAAAATTCCTCCTCAGGTAGTTATGTCTTCGATACTTGACGTGTCTCTCTTATCCTGACTACGAATTACGTCCTCATCCGCGCATAATCGGCCATTGTCCGGGAAGTGCAGCGGGCGGACCTTTACCCATACCAGTTCCAACATACGTACTATCTATGGCTGCTCAGTGTCGTGATTCATCCACAGCTGATGGATTCAAGAAACCCTTTTACGGAAGACCATTGCAGCCACTCGGCAAATGGAATTTTTTTTTAGTATCCTTACCGCAGCAGTGACTGCCTACTAAAATAGTTATTGTAACCAAGTCTCCTCTGCTGTCCCTCCTCCGCCGCCTGTTAAAGGTAATCCCCGGAAATATGGTGAACTACCAAACAGCTTACCTATATGTTATTAATGGAAAGGTTGTAATATTAATAACTTAAAGTACCTCCAGTACTTAACCCCTAGAATCTTACTATACCTTAGGATAGCAAGGATTAGTCTTGAATACAATAGACTGCTACTATTCTATACTAAACCAACCTATTTTCTCTTAATACCGCCATCCCCTTCAGCCCCTAGGGCCTATAGGATTAAAGTATTTTCTAGATTAACTCTTAGTCTTTTTACTATTTTTCTTCCTCCTAAGAAAGCTCTTTAAATTATGTAATAAACTCAGCCCCTTTTTATATTAGAATCTTTAGAATTTTCTAGGATCGAAGGTATTGTTCTTAGGGTTTTTTAATTAGAGACTACTTTTAACTTATTAGGGACTATTAATTATTCCTTATTATTAGGATCATAAGGGTTTATCTTCTTTTACTTATAATTTTACTGGCAGATTTTCCTTTTGCCGAGTGGCCGCAATGGTCTTCCGTACCCTTTCAGCCCGAGGCATTAAAGAATTGGAACGGTAGATCTAGGCCGATCGCCGGACCACCTCTCGACCCCTGGTTGGCAAGAAAGTTACTACCGAACTACATTTTCGTATAGTTCAACAGCCAACTGAGATGGTCACCATGGTTCCATAATCCCAATGACGCGCATATCTGCTTCTCTGTTCTTTGAACGGAAGAGCTTCATGCAATATGTTGGTTGCACAGATAACCTTTCTTTCTTTTGGCCCTAGAGCAAAAGCGCCATATATCTGTCGACAAAGCCAACGCCCATGTTCTCATAACACCTTCAATACTGGGCCATCAAGTGAGGGGCGCCTACAAGCAAAATTCGCCATGTCTCTGCTTCGATTCCGACTCTGGATACGAAGCCTTCAGGCTGCATTTGTGATCTCAGCCACCATCTTCATTATCCTGATCTCATCCCAGCTCTACCTCCAATCGCACCATGGGGGGTCCTGGAACCACTTCAGCAGCCACGACGAGGCTTTTGGGGCGAGCGGGTCGGGCTGTACGCCCCGCCAGGTCGGAAAAGCTTTATCCAGCGCTGCGATCCGGTGCAAGATTGAAGCCGCGCAGTCGCGCATGGCGCATTTCCTCGAGGCGCAATCGCGCACGCCCGAAGCGGCCATCGCCGAGTACGAACGGCGCTACCGTCGACCGCCACCCCCCGGCTTCCGGGAATGGGTGCAATTCGCCCTGGACCACGACTCACGCGTGATTGACGATTTCGATCAGATCGAGATCGACCTCCAACCCTACAGGACCGACGAGGCCCGGCGCGTCTTCCATCGGCTTAACGAGAAACACCAGGGAGACTGGCCGTACACCCGGCGCGTGGCCTTTGTGGAAGGCCATGTCAATGCCTCGGGAGATATCCGGTACGGTCGCGAATGGGCCAGTCTCGTCGCCCCCTTCGCACATGCCTTGCCGCGTAATCTCCTGGTCTACATAAACCTGATTGACGAGCCCCGCGTGCTCGCCAAAGCCGGTGGGGTGTACCCGGCCGACAACGTGACCTTCTTTGACCATCGAGGTCGATCCATCGAGCGGCTGATCCAGGAATCCTGCACGCAGGTGGCGCACCATCAAGTAGACCAGGAACGCGATGTCTGCCAATCCCGGGAGCCGGGGAAGCTGCACGGCTTCATCGCCTCTCCCAGCACCTTCAGCTACACGCACGCGCGCGCGCCCATCCTGAGCTACGGGCGCATGGCCCCCTTCCGCGACATCCTGATCCCCTGCCCCTTCTACGTGGACAACCCGGTGGAAGAGCAAAAGACGGAAGCGGACTCGGTCCCCTTCCTCGACAAGCAGAACGCGGTTTACTGGCGGGGCCGGTCGACGGGGGGTCACGCGCTGCGCACGACGTGGTGGTACGGCCAACGCCAGCGGTTTGTGGGGTTCGTGCACGCGCTGCAGCGGGCGGCGGAGGTGCTCGAGATGAGTCGGTATTTCGGCGGTGCTGGCGGTGCTGCCGCTACTGCTGCCGCCGCATCAGTCCTCCGGCGCGGGGACGAACGCACCACCCACGCGCTGCGGAATGCCTTCGACGTGCAGATGGGGGCGTACATCCAGTGCCCCAACGAGGTGTGCAGCGACATGGAGCGGGTGCTGGGTCCGGCGCACTACGAGGGCCAGGAGGCCGAGCGGCAGTTCCGCTACCTCTACGACCTGGACGGAAACAGTATGAGCGGCCGGTTCTATCATCTGCTCTCGCAGCGCGCCGTCGTGCTCAAGCAGACCTGGTTCCAGGAGTGGCACGACGAGCGTCTGCTCCCCTGGGCGCACTATATCCCCGTCACGATGGGCATGGAGGAGCTGCCCGCCGTGATGGACTTCTTCATCAATGACCCCGAGGGCGAGCGCCTCTCCGCGGAGATCGCTGAGGCCGGGTCCACGTGGTCGCGTCGCGTTTTGCGTGATATTGATATGTCCATCTACGTCTACCGGTTGCTGCTGGAAATGGCAGCGATCTTTGGGCCCCTGGACTTGGACGAGGAGGTTTTCGAGACTTTGAAAGAGCAGTTGCTCTAGGACGGAGAAGTGGGTGTCCCCTGTTCTCCAGGATAACATAGGGCAAGCTTTCAGATCCCCTGCGAAATGAGCCGTTTAATTAATTAGTGCACAATTTGATCTGGGCTTCGTGTGGTCAGTTCGTGTGGTGCAGCCATCTCGAGGGAGAATCTAGTCATATGACCGAGAGTAAAGATTCAACAGGATGGGCACTTGGCGCCTGCGTAGCTGTAGATCAGACTTTCAGATCATAGTCGGTGATGTATGTTGCAGAATAATTGTTGTTCAATCTCGCATGAAAGCAAATGGGGACCTCGTCTCAGCTAGCGGAAAGTTTCTTCGCAAAGGACGCGATGTGCAAAGGCCTCTGGAGGGGGGAATCAATGACGACGATACGATGGGATCTACACACAACAAAGAATCAGCTTCTTCAACGTCGAGGTAGATCATGGTGCGCGTGATAGATACCACTCAAGTAGGAATACTGTACAGTACTTGTTATCGACTGAGCTTAAACTCCTCGAGCCCACCTCGCAAACCCCCGTTCGTCCTCGGAAGAAATCGGTCTAGATTCGTCTCTTTCGTGTAGTATAATCGATCGATGGGGCGTTCGTTTTCTGACTGTCGTTGACAGTGTGACACCTGGAATCAATTACGATACTCGAAAGCCAGTGCTTGTGTGATCGTGGCGACGAGCAGGCTCCGCTCTAGTCACCACTTTTACGCGGGTCGTAACCTCGACCGGGAGTGGGTTTACGAAGCCGTGCGTGCTTGTTCCGTAGTTAGGGCTCATCCCGATCCGAGATAAAAAGTTGCATGCACGGTATAAGCATTAAAGTTGATCGGGCCAGTCATGACATCAGTCTTTTTCTTTGTCCGCTAGGCATTCTGGTGCTTTAAGCTTGTGGGAAACCGAGCTCACATCTTCCATGGTACGGACGGAGCCTGAGATCGAGGATCTGCAAGATAAGCATCAACTCAAATCCGCGGCCCCGACTGAAGGTGTAGGCTTCGGTCGTCACTTGCGCATAGGGTGAAAAATATTGAATTGAGTTTGCTCAAAGCTAGTAAGATTATTTGATTCTTGGTGTCACTGGAATTCGACTGGCTACCTTACCTAGTAGTATACTTGACAGTGCGGGTGCAGCCACTGCTGGGTGAAGCTGTTGCCCGCCGGGGTTGGTCCCTACTGAGTTGGATTTACTGGTTCTCCTATACTAACCCCGGGAAATGCTTCGTCATTTGAGAGATGTAGGATAGATGTATACAGCCATGACCCACACAAGCTATCGAACAGCTTTCCTTTGCATGGCCGCCGTGTAGAGTACCATGCCGAGCACCGCAAGCAGCGCACCCAGAATACTCTCCGTCGCCATCGCAGGCGAGCTGCACACCCACCCCAGCGCAATGATGAGACACGTCTTTGTCTGGCCCACCACTGTCCTGGTCACCGTGCCCGCACCGTGGATCACGTGGAAGGACGAGAGGTTGATCAAGCACGCACACCCGCCACTGAGTAGCAGGAGACCGCATTTGCGGGGTGTGATTGTCGCCGTAGTCGGAAACGTATCAGTGAGCAGCGAGATGCCGCCGATGAAGATCGCGCAGAAGGGGGCTTGCTTGTAGAGCAGTTGGATGCTGGAGATGTTCAGGCGCGAGTGGTAGTGCGCCACCCAGACGGTGTATAGCGCGGAGCAGAAGACCCCGCTGAATGCGTAGATGATGCCTAGGGCTGACGTTGAGTCCATGACCCCGGGGTTTGAGGGGAGCGATCGCCGGCCGGGGAGTAGGTCGGCGTAGGTGGCGAGCCCTACACCGAGGCAGGCGGGCACAAGCGCCAGCGCTGCGTACAGCGGGATCTTGGAGTTGTAGAAGAAGAGGTTGATGAGCACGGTCAGTGGGGTGAGGAGGATGCGGACGATCTGGTAGCTGATGATCGAACTGTAGGCCAGGGACAGGTTCATCAGGAGAATATTGGCGAGCATGATGAGGGAAAGGGGCAGCATCGCGATTAAGGGGGTATCTGTGGGCGCGATCTTTAGGATCGAGGCTCGTCGCACGATGAACAGGAGGACGCCAGTGATGGTGAAGTGATACGCGACGAAGCTGAACTGGCATTTCCTGAAGGCGGGATCTGAAAAGATGGATTTATTGATGTATACCTGTAGGATCAGCTATTGAACTTTTGCCCTCCCCCCGGTTTTCTCCCGAAAGCTTCTCTGACACGCTGATACTTACAATTGTAACGGTTGCTAGGATATTAATGACTATCCAGAGCGTGGGGTATCTGCTTATCTCCCTTCGCCCAGTTTCTTCAGGGCTTGGAGATGGAGACGGGACCGCTCCGATATCGACATGCTTTTCTTTCTCCATAGTGGACGTTGCTTTGGAACGGGATTTTGTCTATGACCTTGACTCAGAACTGGCACCTGGTGATAATCAAATCTTGCTGACGCGATCGAGAGGAAAAACTTGTGGGTTATATCGTAGGATCTGCTCGAGATTAGAGAAAAGTCGAACTGTGAGATAATGGACTCGATATCCAAACGTATTCAAATTGTGCCATTCTATAGCTTTGACTTATTAAGTTCTTCTATCCACGGAAGCCATCCGATGAGGCCCGCCCCTGACTGTTGATGTGATGCTTTGAGTTTCTTTGTTGCAAAAGGATTCTAGACCGAGCCGCCGCCCAAATTGTGCTTACGGGAGTGAACCGTCGGCTCAGCCACGGGTGAAGATCTTTTCTATTTCGCATCCCAACCAAACTACTGGAGCATGGATGATTTCATGAGTCACGTAATTGACTGATGGCATACCAAATCTTCCGGTTGTAACTCGACATCCCATTTACGGCTTCCCTGAGCACGCTTCATTGCTGTGGATGGCAAGTTTGGCATATTCTTCCACCTTTCGTGGTCTGTACAGTCCCACAACCTCATATTAGGTCTGGACCGAAGTGGGGACACCCAACAGTACTTTATCACTCTAGCAAGTCAAGCGTTGGCTGAGGGTGGTGTATGAAGTCATGACTCAGGGCTTATAGAGAGCTAACCCACACCGCGGTGGGAGAGAACTACATCTTCCATCTTTCCTTCCAGCGATTCTACGATGTTAGCCACAATGCTTTCACTTCCCTACCGCTGGCGTGGAGGACTCCCGCTCAAAGTCCTCATCGTCACATCCGTCCTTGTATATTGTTTCTGGCTCCTCAACTCTGGCTATGAAAAAAACAACCTGAACACTAGCGATGTGGACAGGGATTCCTTTTGGCCTACCTCTTTTGACAAGGCACCGTCGCGCAAGCCGTCCAGTTCCTTTCCTCATAATGTGCTGGATTACAACCCTCTCCGCGGCGGGAGCGGCGAAGACTCGATTACTTCCGTCGCGCAAGCCCTGCAAGACATCTTCACCCTCCTCCCGGATGAAGCCGATCGCAAGGATATGACCGAGCCGATACAGGAGACTGGCGACGCGAAGATCCGGGAAGTGGGGACTCGCGCCCGCGTTTTCAAAGCCTTTTTTGAAGCATGGGAAGCTCTCCATCTCAAGCCGACATCCTCGTCCACCCGGGGACCGACCTTCGTCCGCGAGGATACATTAGCATACCTCCAGCACCACCGGGAGGCCGTCGCCGCGCGACTGGCCATGGACCCGGCTCGTGTGATTCACGCCTACGAGGAGGCGCGCACGTTCCTCAGCCAGCTCTCCACCGCTCTCTTCGGCTGGACCCAGCCCTACTTTGGCCCACTCATCAACCTGCACGCCGAGTTCGCGACGGGCGGGCGGGGGCTAGTCTTCACTGCGGGCAACGGGCAGGCGGTCTATCTGCTGACCTCGATCCAGTCACTCCGCCGGCTCGGGTGTACCTTGCCCGTGGAGGTGCTTTATCTGGGGGCGGAGGACTTAGGGGCGGAGTATCGCAAGCAACTCGAGGCGATCCCTGGGGTGGTGACGCGGGACCTCCGCCCGATGATCGATGACGAGGGCTGGACCCTTCATGGGTGGGCGGCCAAGGCGTTCGCGATGCTCCTGTCGAGTTTCCGGGAGGTGATCTTGGTGGATGCAGACTCGCTCTTCTTCACCAACCCCGCCGCTCTACTGGAGGACCCGGCTTACCGGCGCACCGGCGCCTTGTTCTTCTACGACCGCGTTTTCCAGCCCACCATGGAGCGGAAGGCCTGGCTGAAGAATGTCCTGCCCGCCCCGGTATCGCAGGCGGTTCGAAAAAATCGCTTCTGGACGGGCGAGAGCAGCAATATGCAGGAATCCGGGGTCGTCGTGGTGGACAAATGGCGCCACTTCTCGGCCATGCTCCTCGTCACACGCCTGAACGGTCCGGATCGCGATGGCAACAAGGACGAAGGCAGACCGGGCATTTATGATATGGTCCTTGGTAGGTTTCTTTCCCCTGTTTATTCTTCCATTCGAACAAAACAGAGTCGGGTTACTAATCGCTAGAGCAGGAGACAAAGAGACCTTCTGGCTGAGCTGGGAGTTGATCGGGGACACCGAGTACGCCTTCCACGAGGGAAGTGTCGCAACGATGGGTCCAATGGAAGTTGCAGAGAAGGATGCCGCGCAGTATACGGTCTGTGGGGCGCAGGTGCTGCATCTCGATGGCGGGAGGCGGCCGCTCTGGTTCAACGGCTGGCTGTTTCCCAAGATCTCGGGCGACCGGCATCCTGTCCGCTTCGAATCCTTCATCACCGAACCGCCGGATGTGGCGGGCGACGGTCACTACGATATCCGGCCCAGTAATGTGTTCTGCCTGCACTCGAACCAAATTTCGAACTTTACGGACGCAGAAAAGGCGATGTTGAATGAAACCATTCAGCTGGCGGCCGGGCTGGGCGCATTTGGGAAAGACTAAAGTAGGGCTCAACGTACCACCTCAGCCGTCGTATAGATAGTGTCTTCCAGATAGCCTTGAGTTCATAACCTTTATGCATCTCACAGAGCCATAAAAAGCCTGTTTGATTGACTTGTTTTGTTTCTTTGAATGAAAAGAAAAAGTATCATCCTCTATCACTGCAGTAGTGAGTGATTGAGCCAAACCACCTTCCTCCCTTGTCCACTTGAGTATCACGATCTCCACCACCCGTAAAGAAGGGAGTCCCCGGGCCAACTCCTTTCTCATCGCAAACTCCTCTCTGAGGAAGAAACCCTCCGGGAAAAGACCACTAGCTACGTTCCCCAACCCCGACTTCAGCCGTAGCGTCATAGTCACATTGCCCAAAACACGAGCACCTCTGCCCACTCGTGCCCTAAAGCAATCCCCCACCCGATGGATCACGCAGACAAAGCGTACCGCCGGCATCATCAGCCGCGGAGCTCACTTCCACGGGACGGTCGGGATTATGTACGATCTAGCATCTACCACCCAGCGGACTCGAAGACCCAGTCCCAGAAGTCCGTGTGAGAAATCACGACCGCCGCGAGCCGTGGGTCCGTCGTCAGTCCCGCCCTTCCCTCTCCTTGGGCTTTTGAAGAGTTGGAAAGTGCGGGACCGTAAATCCGTTTACGAAAAAGGGAATAAAAAAAAAGCTAATTGAGGCTAAAGCTTGTTTTTCCCAACCAGCACGGAAGGAGGGAGTTCTATCCTTACCGGGGTTAAGCTTGCTTTAAGCTCGATCGCTCTATCGGCTGGTACGCACCAAGTTAAGTTTGGATAAAGTATTGAGGTAGGTAATACGGGAGGTGTAAAGTGGTTGTTTACTTGCTTGCAGAGATGGTCTAGTTAGTGGCTTTGAGTCTGGGTATCGTATTCGAGGGAGAATCAGATTATTCCAACTTCTACTTCTAGCTGAAATTCCGCATCTGATCTTGGATATCGCATGGTCATATCTCTCCTAGAAGGAGAAATGAGACGTACGGATACGACCTTGATCTACGTTTCCTAGGTGATAGACCACTAACTGTGCTTGAACAAACATGGTTTTTGTGCGAAGTGAACATTGAATTATGGCGATAACTGAGATTATAAACTTGTCTTTGTGGAAGAAAAAAACGGTTTGTTATGATTTTGTTTCATCAAACCATCAGACTATTAGTACGAGGCGGAACCAACGACAAGCATTACAGGACAGGTTACATGCCAGTAGAAAGAAGATTACAGGACAGCAACCAAAGTTACACATATCAGACTCAACAAAGATAACAGACGGAAACAAGAGGAGACGTCGCATAGAGTAAAAAGGCAAAAAGAAAAGTAAAAATGTACCCTAAATCTCGGCTCAATCCTCGTGATAATCCCCCAAAGCTCGTAATCCTTTCGAATCGCGCATTTTGGCTTTTGTATTCCTTTTGCTTTTTTGCGGTCAACTTGTTCCGAATCTTGTGTAGCAGGCTCAAGAGGCCACGGTCTGCCATGAATCTGTAGGCGTGTACCATGGGTCGCAGACGGTAAATGTTTTGCAGGCGGAGGTGGTGGCGGTGGTCTTAGTGGTTGTGGTGTAGGGGGGCTTTGTGGTTGTGGTCTTGGTGGTTGTGGTGTAGGGGGGCTTTGTGGTTGTGGTCTTAGTGGTTGTAGTGTAGGGGGGCTTTGTGGTCGTGGTCTTGGTGGTTGTGGT